>NC_072467.1:28219081-28349081 GCF_027596085.1 Anoplopoma fimbria | reverse complement strand
CAAGGCACAGGTTCCACCGGAGGACTCGCCTGATATATCAAGTATGGACTTCAATTCCCAGGTTAAGAAGAAGTACTCTGAAATAGACTTAAAGCAAATATACTCATGACCAGTGTACTCAAATGTGTAATAATGTATTAAATATACTACTTTTATATAATTAATGCTACTAAAAATGTACAAAAACACACCTAAGTTTATTGACTTTTAATCAACATTATCATTTTATTTCAGGTGAACATGAAAGTCATTCCAAATTCTACAAAATCAGATTTTCAGAATCGGACGTTGCTGCCTGGTTTACTGCTAAATGCTTAAATTAGCATGCTAACAGGCTTCGCTGTGCATTGTCATTGTGAGTTAGCATGCTGATGTTAGCATTTAGCTCAAACTACCGCTGCTAGCAAACAAAAGAAAACTGCAGTTTACTTCAAATAAAAACATGAACCTCGATGTGTGTCCGTAAATACAAAGTCACTGTGGAAGCCGGGGCGTTATTGGACTGGATCATTTGGAGAATATTTAGAATGGATAATAACATTATGACACAGTACGCTATTTATTTAGATTTTTTTTTAAATAATCTTATATTTTACCATCATTTTTTGAGATAATCAAATAGTATTCTCTAATGTTTTTATGGTGCTGATTGTAATTTCTGAAATATTTATTCCTTATCTCGGGGAAAATACTTAAAAGTGGATTAAAATAAGGTTAAACAAAAGTACATTTTAAAAAGCACAGCATGATCAAAACTACATAAACACTAAGGTATATTTAAGTGCATAGTAATGTACTGTACTTTTACTCAAACTAATGATATATTATTAATACAGTGAGTCTTTGAAGTACACAGAACATAGCACACTTTTACTACATTGACCAAGTATACATGAAGTACATAATTATACTTCTTCTTACCTGGGATTATATTCAAATAAACTGTAGAAGTCGAGAGCGAATGCGTTAATTATTAATATTTTTAACATGAAAGTTATCAAATTGATTCAAGATGATAAAACATTAATGTCTGATATGTTTTTTTCGTGAAACTGACATCAAATGTTTTAATCACAAATGAATCACGGCTTGAATATCTCATTATCTTGATGTATGAAAGGGACTTTTTCATTTTTTTTATTATTTTGTCATCTAGAGATAACAAATCATTTGGTAAATGATGATCAAAACAGGCGTTTTTAGTTGCTTCATATCAGTCCCCTAACGATAACGAATATGTCAAGATGTTTCCTCGTTGTTACAATTGAATCATCTTCATCTCGTTATCTGGAGTTTACAGTTGTTATAAACATGATGAGAGGGTTCATTTATTCTCTCTCTGACAGCGCTCGATATCTCCTGGTAATGAGACATTTGTTTTCATTGTGATAAATTGTTTTATGAATGTAATAATTGAGATGTTTTACTGCATAATTACATGGTTATCTCTGGGTAGTTTGGTTCTGCAGACTCTTTGGTTCATGTGTCTTCAGTGTTTGTGTCTCTGCAGGAACAACAGTCAGAGTTTATCTCCTCTCACCCTCTCATCGTGGTCTCAGCTCACTAACAAGGTTTTAAAAAGCGTATCGGGTCGCCGTGATTACTGCTGAGCTACAACCCTCCAGACTCTCTGTGTTCACAGAAAGGAGACTTCACACTGACTGACCCAGAAAACATGTCGACGACCCTTTGTTCTGTTTTTTAAAATGACTCTTGGCATCTTTAAAAATCCTCTCCTTCAATCAACAGAGCGTCTGCAACAAAAGAGCCAAAGTGGATAATAAGAAGAAGAACAAAAAGAAGAACTAGAAGACTTAGAGAGGTGCACTCGTTACCGTTTGTCCCCATAAAACAGCTGTAATGTTTGATTAAATTAACACAACCTAAAATTGTTTAACCTCCCATCTAGTGTGAAGTGTGTACAAGAAGTGTTTTTCACTGTTACATCTCATTCAGACGTCAAACTCCGCTTCTAAAAAGTGAAGTCAAAGCTTCCTGTGTTAAAGCTGCATTCTCTCTGCTGTCCACCAGGGGGCGACTCCTCTGGTTGTATAGAAGTCTATGAGAAAATGACTCTACTTCTCTCTTGATTTATTCCCTCAGTAAACATTGTAAACATGAGTTTATGGTCTCAATCTCTAGTTTCAAGTCTTCTTCAATACAGCATGATGTTCATTTAGTAAATGATGCTCCATTTAGAGTCAAACAGACCATAAAGCAGGGGATGCTTTAGGGCGGGGCTACACACTGATTGACAGGTCGACACCAGAGACGTATACGCCGTCTCTACGTCACTCCTCCTCAATCCATATATGGTCACTTCTGTTTATTGGTTGCAAAAAACAAGATGGCGACGGCCTAAATGCTAAATTTAATGCTTCAAAACGTCACGACTACGTCCACTTCTTACATAAAGTAAGAATTTCACTCAAGAAATATCAAGTCTTAACACGTAGCAAAACAATAAAAGTGAGCGTAGTTCCGTTAGCGGTTAGCCGATAGCCAAACACAACGTCCAGAACAATTAAACTGAGGAAACTGTTTTCCAACCGACCGTGACTCACTTGCAGACAATAAAATATATTTTTAGACAGTTTAATAACTTCAACCATGAGACGTTCATGAGCTTGTTTCCACGAATGAGCAACCTAAACATTATGCAGTTTGTTGCAGCAGCATGCTAGGTTATGCTAAGTGGACAGACACAGAGAGTCACTCACACATACTGTTGATCTCATTATCTCCTGGCAGAGATGATAAACTTTATTTGCACCTTTCATACAGGAAGAATGAGGAGTCTCAGCTCATTTCCAACCAGCCTACAAACTTCCTGTTGGACTACAGAACTACAGCCAGTTCCATTTTGGATCTGAGATACTGGATGGTTTTTACATCAGAATATCTTATATTTTTTCTATTGAAAGATAGAAAGCAGACAAACTGGTAGTCCTGTTGTGTATTATTTCCTAAACTCAGACGGTCCAGTCATATCCATTCCACTGGGAGAGTGAATCCACATCGTTTTACTGTGCCGTCTGTCTCAGTGACGCCTGGCTGAGCTCGGTTTATGGGTGAAGTGTCCCATAATCGGCATTAATGAGGTCAAAGGCAGCATGAAGCCACGAGGTGACTGTGAGCAGTGATAGCACGTTATTCAGAATAACAATGACAGCCCTCCAGAGGGCTCACAGAGAGACGGGGGGGAGATCATCCGTCGTCAGCGTCCCCACAGAGCAGCATATATTCATAAATCCATGTTTTCCCTGAGCGATTACGTAACACCATAAGAGATGTCACTGTGGATTTACCAGAGGACCGTTCCAGTCTTTTGTGTCCGTCGCTGCAGCCGAGTCCAAACCTTCGGCTGATAGATTTTCCACGTGTGAAGCTTCACTAACAGGAAATGACAGGCCTGCTTTACGGTGAAATAAATCTTCCCCTTCATAAAATGTTCCAAACTCTGTTTGCAGAGCAAATATGTCATCATGCGGACAGGAAAGGATGTCTGCAAAGAGTCCTCATTCTGCAGGATGTTGCATCTTATGAACCCCAACAGGCCTGAGGACGGTGGAATAATGATCCATAAAGAGGTTTACTCTAATATGCATTTAATAAACATAATACACTGTTCAATGCTTCAAAACATCATTTTATTGACCCTCTGCTGCTTCGCCTGTTAAAGTCCTAAAAAGTACTCTGCTAAGATTCATATTTTGTTTATTTTCTAACATAAAAAGTTTTTTTAAAACTCTGAAAAGGGGCGGGATCCATCTTCCCCACACCCACCACTGATCCTCCTCAGATGTTTAACAATAAGTTTAGAGGAAACAACAAAGAGATTAATTTTCCTTTAGCCCCGCCTCTAAGCCCTAAGTCCAGCCTCGTTCTGATTGACATGAACGGAGGAAAGAAAATAATGGTTATTTTAGTATTAACACCTCTAGTTCTCAAATCTGAAGTCAAAGCTTCCTGTGTTTCAAGTCTTCTTCAATACAGCATGATGTTCATTTAGTAAATGATGCTCCATTTAGAGTCAAACAGACCATAAAGCAGGGGATGCTTTAGGGCGGGGCTACACACTGATTGACAGGTCCACACCAGAGACGATATGCGTCTCTACGTCACTCCTCCTCAGTCCATATATGGTCACTTCCTGTTCACTGGTTGCAAAAAAAACCAAGATGGCGACGCTGAAATTGCCGAACTCAAGGCTTCAGTCCACAAACTAATGGGTGACGTCATGATGACTAATTCCACTTGTTATATACAGTCTATAGTCGCAACCTTCCCCTAAGCATCTTGGGTAAATTGATGATAGCGCAACATCTGAACTGCCCCTAAAGTGTCTCAGCAGCTGAAACCAAACTGAGGGTCAAAAGACTTTAAGGGCCCTTTCACCAGAAACGGTGCAATCTGTATGAATGATTGTAGCTGCTGATAGTTTGAGGAGGCAGTAGAAAACGGAGGCAGTTCCTGTAATATGAAATATT
Organism: Anoplopoma fimbria; assembly: GCF_027596085.1. Classification (NCBI taxonomy): domain Eukaryota; kingdom Metazoa; phylum Chordata; class Actinopteri; order Perciformes; family Anoplopomatidae; genus Anoplopoma; species Anoplopoma fimbria. The sequence continues at coordinate 28,344,591 of NC_072467.1, read as the reverse complement.
ATATACATAAAGAGAAATGCATCAATGCTCCATTCTGCAGTCGTAAAGAAACCTGAATCAGCCTGGTGAACTGAATCTAATCTATCAAAGAAGATGAAGTTCCATTCATTTATAAAATATCACCATAATTGATTGCTCATAGAAAAATAGCATTTGTTTCTATAATAGAGACATAACTTCACCCTGAGCACCAAATTCATGTTCATTCATCCAGTTCTTTGTTTACAATTTGATCAAGTATTGTTCTCAGAAAAAGGAAGATTAGAAATCGGTCTATATTTATTGAATACAGATAAATGTAGATGTTTTGGGGATTTCAGCCCGCTGGAGAGAATCAGGGAGAATTTCAGCCTGCAGGCGGATATTCATAATATTTTCAATGTTATTCATAAATCATTATAAGACAGGTTTGCACAGTTTGTAGTGAAAGAAGAATAAAGACTTTAGGAGCTTAATGACTTCCTCCAGATCTTTGAGAATGTAAACACAGAGCACATGATCATAGATTGGTGTTCAGTTGACGTGATGCATCACTGTAAGAAATAAATATATTACTTTTAATATGAGAGATTTTTTCCAAGCAAATTAATCACATTAGGTCATAGAGAGAAATTCATGGGGGTAGATTTTAAGGGGATTAATACATGTTAGTTGAGGATATAAGAAAAAGGCATTATTCAGATAATTGTTTATAAATACATAAAGTCACCTTTTTCTGTTAGATCAGCTATCACCAGCTGAAGCTACTTCCTGTCTCCACACAGATATTCTCCAGGGTTGGTCATGATGCTACCAGAGGAAGCTAACGGGGTCAACAAAGGAGACAAAGACAGAACAACCCATGAGAGGCAACATTATGTTTTCTACTTTTCTCATTATAAGAAAAATAACATAAACTCTGCTTCATGCCGACAATCTTCTCACTGCTTTTTCAAATTATTTCATCCAAATGAGGAAAACTGAGCTACATTGGAGCCGCCACCATTTCCACTAAAGTGTGAGGTACCAGATAAATGCTTTATTATTCAAACATGCTCACATTATTATCATCCCTCATTCAGCTCTCAGAAACTTGATATTGGATTTCTGCCGACAGAGTACCAATGGAAGACTTATAACAGAGAGGGACAATGAAGTCTCTCAGGGGAGTCTGTAGAAGAGGGACTGCTCTGCTGCAGGAGGAGGAGGAGGAGGAGGAGGAGGAGGAGGAGGAGGAGCTCTGACTGCAGGTTGAAGGCTGCAGAGAAGCCGGATCTGGGTCTGTCCACGGTGGACAAAGACCAGAAACCAAGATGGCGTCGGCCAAATTCTAAAGTACGCAAGTTACCAGACGAATAGATGAACTCTGGCTTTGTGTTTCATGTGGAGAACAAACAGTGGTCTTCTAGAAGAAAGATCAGTTTTGTTTGATCCATCCACCTCTCCTCTGGTCCATGATTACATAAATAACATACACATTTATTTTGTGGAATATCTAAGAACTACAACGCATCATTTTTCGTGGGTCTAGCTACGACCGCTGATTAAGAACAGCCTGTTCTTTAATAGCCCTTTAGATTCATCTTGACCCCGAGGCTGGAAACCATTAAAGAGCTCGTTGGAAAACCTGAACTTCTCCGTTAACACGAATTAACAAAGTGCTGCCTCTGAATGTAGAAACTCTCTCATGCTTCACCGTCTGTTTCTAAACCCGTTCTTTGGCTCTGTTGGATTCATTGAGTCCTGACTGTCTCTGCTTGTATCCTCCACATCGTTGGAGCACGCTCCCTCTGTGCTCAAACCAAACTACACGTCCTGAACTCTGCTGCAGAAGCAACATATTTGAACTGGAGGTGAAATCTCCTCTGCACCCCCGAGGTTACAGCTAATGGGATCCATGTTGAGACAGAGCTGTGGTTTAGAAAACATCCGCTACATCGGTTGTTTGCTTGGCCCGGTCGCCTCCATGTTCCTGAAAATACCTTCAAAACCTTGTGGCAGAATTCTTTTTACTATAACGCTGCTCCGCTCCGAGGATTCAGCTCCTGTAAGCTGTGTCATGGTGGTGCAGTGGAGAGCTGGGTAATGAAGCTCAGAGACGACCCGGATGAACCTTTAAGATGTTAACGACATAAAAACAGGTATCTGTAATTAGAGTCCAGCTCATGAGGTTGATTTACAACAATAAAAGAAAAGCTCTCAGTACAGATGCAAACATTATTAACTAGAATAATAATAATTATCGGGCTGCACGGTGGTGTAGTGGTTAGCACTGTCGCCTCACAGCAAGAGGGTCCCGGGTTCAATTCCCGGGCTGGATGACCTTCTGTGTGGAGTTTGCGTGTTCTCCCCGTGTCAGCGTGGGTTCTCTCCGGGTTCTCCGGCTTCCTCCCACAGTCCAAAGACATGCAGCTTAGGTTAACTGAAGACTCTACATTGCCCGTAGGTGTGGATGTGAGTGTGAATGGTTGTTTGTCTCTATATGTCAGCCCTGTGACAGGCTGGAGACCTGTCCAGGTGAACCCTGTCCAGGTGAACCCTGTCTTCTCCCATTGACAGCTGAGATCGGCTCCAGCACCCCGCGACCCTTAACTGGATAAGCAGGTTACTGAAAATGAATGAATAATAATTATAATATAATAATATTATTACTTTTACATTTTTTTCATTGATCAACATTTTAGTCAACGTACCTTTTTTAAAAAGATGGAGATCTTTTTAAACTGCAGTTCTTTACTCTGAAAGTTAAACAAATCTGTTTGGAGCAGTCTGAGCTGCAAACTGTAGGAGTCCATCTACAAACAGATGTTTCAGGGTTGAGACTTGTTCAACAGCCAGGAATAACATCCGGAACAGAAAGAGAAAGAGTAGCTGAATAACTTTGTTTATCAGTGGACGCTCTGACTCCTCAAACACAGCTGTGATCAGGACTGATGCTTTACAATAACAATTAGTGTCATCAGTTCCGCCTGTGTAATAAAACGTGTTCAAATCAGCAAGAATTATATAAAAAAAAAGTAAATAACATAAAGATAAAAGTCAAATAAAGAACATAAATCCGTCAAAACACCCGGAGAACTTTTTGTCTCTGGTTTGAAAAATTCAGGAGGAGACGTTTGTTGAGCAAAGGCACCTTTAAGAAGTCAGAAGTCTTTGGTTCACACTGAGGAATGACTGAATGAACCACGGCCGTCCAACAGGGCCGCTGTGAAAACGGCTGATGTGATGACTCAGCAGAAGCTGGAGGTGATGCAGCGAAGCTCCGCTCTGACCGGACGAAGTTCACAAAGAACTCAGCTCTCTCTTCATAATGCAGACTGTTTTCAGGATTGATGGACTCATCACTTTGTCTGTTAAATGATAGGAAGCTGTGGATATATTTTTTTCCTGCTTTCTGACATTTCATGAACAAAATAATGAATTGTTTATTTGAATAAGCCACAGATCAATCAATAAAGAAACTAATTAAAGAAAAGCATTCAATCTTCATGTTTGCAGTAGTTCATGTGTCAGTGAGTGTCCTCACAAGTATGGAAGTTAAACACGTGTGCACCTGTAGATGTACGATGTGCTGAGATGCTTCTCACACACCACGTTTCCATGACAACGACCGTCTGCTCATTTACCTGCTCAGTTTGCTCCTGATGAGTAAACAATATTTATTTATACGAGAATAAAAAGAACCTGTTTCTACATTGATGTTGATCTCCGTTTGACCTTCTCCTTCATCAAAACGTTGAAGGAGAAAGTTCAATCTTCAGACGGATGCAGAGATCACTGTCGGCTGGTTATCTTCTGATGCACAGCACTCGTTAAGTACTGAAAGTAAGAATATTTTACTATTGTTTCTAGAATAAAAAATGCATAAATACTAGTGGTGTGACGGCCAGTTGTCAAACCGTTAACGTTAACCATCACAGTGTGAAATCAAGTTTTACTGACAATCTTTATACTCCAATATTCTTTTTTATATAAAAAGGATAACATTTCGTGACTATTTAATGACCTGCTATGATTCGGGCTGGAAGGAAAACCAGCCGTCCACCAGCGGACCGTGCTGCCACTTAAGTTTCTTCAATTTAGTGAAAATGTGAACGACATTGAAGTGTCTGCTGCTGCACTTCTGTTGTATTCAGGTTCCTCTGATGTGCAGGAGTGCTTTCTATTCATTTCTAAATAAGTGTGACCATCAGAGGTCACATCCTCTCTCACTCACTTCTGTTCTCCTTCTGTTATTCAGAAGTCTCCTGTTTCATCACAGTGCCGCTCTGCTGTGAGGATCTACAATCCTGTCTTCATTAGGACCATCAGAGCTGAGCCTCTGGAGGGAGAACCGCTCCGACACTTCATTGATTTCTCATTCATCCAGGACGGAGACAGCAGGACAACAGGTCGATCAGAGAACACAGAGAAAAGGCTGTTAGAAGTATTTCAGCTCTGCTCTTTTCTGGTGCAGGAGAAGTTATTCATACTTTATATTTTTATTTCAAACTGATGTGTCTCTCTGTTCTCCTGCCAAAACCTCAGCGGCCTGCAGGCTTTTTAAACTGGAGCTCCGAGCAGAGATCAGATGAGTCTGCCAGACGATTTATTTGAAATGAGTCCATCGGATCGTTAAACTCTCACTGATCACTGAGCTTTAATCAGACCACTGATTAACACTCAGTGCTCTCGTCCTCTCCTGGTCGTACCGTGTGATATGTATCTTCAGTATCTTCTCATAGAATCACCTCACCAGAGCTTCAGGGCCTTTTCATCTTGTATAATTGTTGCATGTGCTCCTCCGGCTCGTTTCTGTTCCGAGCGCTGCAACGTGTCCTCATACAAGAGTTTGAAAAGTTACAGGAAACTCAGTTAAGTTTAGGCATCAAAACTATTTAGTTATGTTTAAGAAAAGATAGTTGTTTGGGGTAAAATAACTTGTTCCATGATAAATAAATCAACGTTAACTTCTGGTTCCACACGGGGAACAAACAGCTGTGTCCCGGAGGAAAGATCAGTCTATGCAGTGTTTTCTTTTTGTCATTCATAGTTAATATCATTTTTCTTGCAATGTATATGAGATAAAGTATGCGTCACTACTGTTTCTAAACCCGTTCTTTGGCTCTGTTGGATTCATTCAGTCGTGTCTCTGCTTGTTTCCTCCACATCGTATCTCCTCTACATGAGGTCTGTTATTGAGGCCAAAAGAAAAGCATCACCTTCGTTGTCCATTCTGATGTCTGAGAGTAGAAACTAATCCATTCTGCTGTCTGACTATGAATGAAATGAATTACTTAATTCATTTGTAAATAAACCAGCGCTCATTAAACAAACTAAATGTCCAGTGAGCATCTAGACTGCAACTAGAAACCAAAGTCCTGATGCATCTGAATGGAAGACGTGACACCTCTGATGGGTTCATGACTCTAAATGGAGCATCATTTACTAAATGAACATCATGCTGTATTGAAGAAGACTTGAAACTAGAGATTGAGACCATAAACTCATGTTTACAATGTTTACTGAGGGAATAAATCAAGAGAGAATCCGTTGCTGCCTGGTTCCTGGTGACAGGAGGAGATTTAAAGTGGAATGTCACCTCTTGCTAACGTGCAACCATCCCCATCCATCCCCTGGGAGCAGAGAGAGTCCAGCAGCAGAATACGCTGTTCTGGTCGATTCATTGATCCTTTATCTGATCTAGATCAGTAGCCTCCATCAGGCGGAGCTACGATGCAATAAGGCCACTCAAGACAAAGCATGTAAAAAAGCAGCTGGCTATTGATCGATGTGTATTTCATTTAAAATGAACTGTATTGATGAATCCATGGCTCTGTCCATGGTGCTGAAGTAGCAGCTGATTTATGTTCTGGAACGCAGACTGTCCTATCACAGCGCAGCATGGTCCAGCTCCGCTCCACAGACTCTCATCACTGGTTCCAGATGTTCTTCATGTTCAGGCTGGTTTAGTGGATTTGGAGCTCATCATTGTTTAAGGTTGTGTAATAGTGATAGACTTTCCCCGGAGAGGTTGAAGGAGATATACGTTTCTAGAACATTAGTGGAGCTAACGTTAGCAGAGAACCGGGTCAATCCCGCCAAATAAAAATAACAAGTCATCTGCATATCGCATCACACCTGCAAGACACTTGTTCTTTAGACAGAGCGAACTTGTCAAGTGAACTTTCTTAATTGTCTTTCTGGGCTTGGTTGTTTTTAGATCGGAGGGTCGATTGGGTTCTGACTGCGAGTGGAGGCGATCTGGTTCTGTTTGTTTTGACCCGCATCTTAGTGCCAACAAACTAAGACCTGAACTGAACCTTATTTCCAAACAACTGGTCCAAACAGGCTATGTGAGAACTCTTACTGATTGGAAAAAATGACATTTGCCCTCTGAGTTCTTGTTTTACTCTTAAAAAATACATTAACAGTCATAGCTGAAAGGTGTTTTTACTCCCTCTGTTCCCGCTGTCTGAATCTGCTGTGAATCAAAAGTACAGACGACCCCTTCGGCCGTGTTCAGACATATGATTCAACGAACAACAGTGATATGGTTCACCAGTAAAACAATTGTTCGGGTTTAGAGTGTAAGTGTAACTGAATGAAACTTGTCAGTTTAATGATCTTTTGCTGTTTTTCTCCTCTGCTGTTCCTGACTTGACATTTGGGATAAAAAAAGAAAAAGAAACTGCTCCTTGTCCGAAAAATCTTTTAAACACAAAGATCTGTGAGTCAAACCGGATTTCCTGGAGCGTCTGTCCATATACCCCCCGTAGGTTGTTTTTACACAGCGCTGTTTTCAGCCTGATGCCTGAAAATAAAGTGAAACATTTACTTTGATCTGGCGTTCCACCGCCCCGATCTGAAAGATTTCCAGCGTAGCACAATGGGAAACTCTGCAAAAACAGCCTCCCTGTTTCATTCCTGAAACAAACTTCTTGAAAAAGTATCCTAAAACATGATATTCAAGTCTTTGATAACGTTTGAAAACAGGAGTGTTTCCCTGTCTTTTCTTCTGGGCATGCATCTCTACTACAGCCTTGTAAACTGATTGTTAGTTGATTTGGGTTCAAACACAGAGCTGACTGTTAACAGGAAAGAGGCTCTGTGTCACGAAATGCTGTACAAACCCAGATTAATGTCCTCCATCCATCCATCCATTTTCCGTAACCTGCTTATCCAGAGAAGGGTCGCAGGGGTGCTATCAACATATTACATCTTAATTGGAAAATGCCACATCCAGAATTAGTCCTTATTCAGAGTATCCAAATGGAGTATTTTATTTATATTATGTGAGATTAATTACACAGTTCAGGACAGGAGGGTTCAGCACAACATCATTGGTGCCCATCTACCGATCATCAGTGATATTGGTGACAAGAGGAGCCTGCAAAGAGCCAAAAGGATATTAAAAGACAAAACTCACCCAGCCACATCCTGTTCCTACAAAGTATCGTTACAGTTAGTGAAATAGTCGCAAAATACAATCTATTGGTTTGTGTACCCGGACATGAATTGTCAGACTTTCTTTTTTCGGGACGACATTACGATAAAAACCAACAGTTAGGATTAGACAACAAAACCAACAGTTAGGTTTAGACAACAAAACCAACAGTTAGGTTTAGACAACAAAACCAACAGTTAGGTTTAGACAACAAAACCAACAGTTAGGATTAGACAACTAAACCAACAGTTAGGTTTAGGCAACATTAGTCAATGTGTGTCCGTATACTGTTTTACCTTTTCACCCCTCCGTGTTGTCATGGATACAGACGTATCAGCTGCCGTAACACCAGACTCCAGAGCAGCATATTTCTTTCTCTTATGTATGTTATTTCATTTTAAAACTCCCATTTCGTTGTGCAGCCTCTCTGTTTACAGCTATATAAATTAAACTTTGCGCTCTTGCCGTCTCTCACTTTTTGAATATTTCATGTGCAGTACAGTTGTTACATTACATTACATTACATTACAGTCATTTAGCAGACACTTTTATCCAAAGTTTGTTGGATAAAGTATTGTTATTGACTTCTTGATTATTCCCTGCTGTTTGTAGGCATTGTATCCAGCTGCAGCAGAGGTGCATACAGAGGACAGAGGCAGGTATCTGCTTCGTTTCCTACGGTTCGATCAGAATAAATGGAAATAATGACAGGACAGGACATTTTCCATTAGTCTCTGTGTGGAGAGCACAGACAGCCTCTCATCCACTCAAACTGATGACAATAATGTCCAGTCTGGACTTTTAAGTGAGCGTGTTCTCCCATAACATCTTCACTGGATTGAACACAAATAATGCAGCAATGTTTCCAAGAAAACATGTTCATATACAGTAGTATTAATACATGTAACAGCAACATTATGGACAAAATGTATTATTATTTATGTTTTTTTGCTATTTGAAGGTACCTGTATTCTGTACTTTAGAGCAAAGCTGAAAGAATCCTCATACGGTTTGTAAACAGAATGTATATAAGAAGTAGATGTAGACACTGGGGCTGCCAATTAAAACACACAGCATAAAGTCTGACAAAATAATAAACCGTGTCACAGACGAGGGACTGTGACATTATATCTGCACTCATCCCACTTTGTACTTCGACTGCTGCACGTTCCTTTTCCTCAGGATGAATAAAGTCGTATCTTATGTCATCTTTCAACTTATAAAGAAGCAATGCACGGATAGAAGAGAAGAGAAGAAACCTCAGGGTTTACAGGCAGTTTGCTGTTATTTTATGGTGAGAAATGTGTAAAACAAACTTATTTGTTTTCTGTTTATTTTTAGGGAAAGCTGGGAAGCTTCTAAATGCACAGAAAATTGTTAATAATCAATTCTGTTGCGAACAGTCGCGCCTGGTTGAGGAAAAATAATGAAGTGAAATTGAACCCAATGAAGCCCGAAGGAATGAAGCTCTCTGTCTGGTTCTGAAGCTCCGAGGTCGAGTCACATGGAACAACATGTGAGAAACATGATTTTGATTATATTGAGTCTGAGTGACAGAAGCTACAGGAAGTTTATGCATCGACATACAGAGAACATACAGCTTCAGATAACCTGACCCAGTTTCTGAACAAGGAGAAGAAGAAGGCAACAGATGATGATGATGATGATGATGATGATGATGATGACGATGGCGGCGGCCTCGTTATTCTGGAGGAAACAGAGAGGGAACGACGGAATACGACTCTGCTGGTCTGTCATCTCCACGTGATGCCTGATGGATGTCTGCTCAGTCTGAAACAGAGTCGAGGGTGCTTCACCACTTCAGTCTCATCGTCACGTTGTCGCCTGAACGCAGCGTGTTATCAGCGGCGCCAAGCCATTTCCCCGAGGGAGCAGATAGCGTTCAGCACACGACTCACATTCACTCCACTAACCAGCGATGCAGAGTTTATGTAAACCATCCAGCGTTTATTCTCGGCAGTGATGAATTAAAACAAAAATGAGGGAAGAGAGGGGGAATACTGTTCGCTCCACGTTGAGATCTGCAGCCGAGATTGAAGAGCACATGTGTTCCAATTAAAACGGGGAATTAAAGAAGGGCTGCGAAAGCTAAAAATAGTTTTAATTTAAACTTGAGAATTACTTAAATAAACTCATACATCATAGATAAAAAACTTTGATCAGTGAAAGTGTAAAAGCTCTGTTTGCATCACACTTTGACTTTATTACATTAAGCTGCCTTCAGCAAATCACACCAGTGTCAACTCTACTCCTTACAGGAATACAGGCTTTTCAAAATAAACTTCACCTCCTCAGGAAACATCTGAAAAGTATAAGAAAATATCCTCTGTTTGGTTAGTATAACTACATAATTGCAGTAAATAAATCAACATTGACTTCTGGATTCACACCACAGTCTGCTCTCTGAAAGATCGGTTTCTTTAGCAGCTTTAAACAATAACACAAGATACACATCATATAACAGAGGATTACATCTTAAAAATAAAAAACCAGGACTAAGAGAATACAGTTCTGCTCGTGGCTCTTTGAGTCTGGAATTAGCTGCTTTGAGCTAAATGCTAAGAGCACAAAGGTGTTTGTTTCCTCATAACTCAGGACACAAAGTCGAGAAGTGCGTCCTTATGAAGGATGTAAGAAAAATGGAAGACAGATTAGAATAAATGAGTTTTTGATCAGACCGTCACTGATTCAAATCAGCAGCCAGCATTTGCAGCTCTACCAACGAAGAAGAATCCGCCGTAAATCGAAGATATCCCACGAAACCTTTACCCAAACAACAGTCTTTAAGTATTTCACCATCTTTTCCTAAACCGAACTAAGTATTTCTGTTGCCTAAAGCTAACTAAGCTGTTTCCTAAACGGAAGTTTATTTTGAAAATACCTTATTTATGTTATAAGTGGAAATGAACACGTGTTGCTGGACTTTAGTAGGAAAACACACAAAAAAAGAGGAGTACATTTTAGTCAGATATCGTACAAACTGCTGTATGCGGACAGAGTACACAGATTCCTTACTTGAGTAAAAGTACAGATACCCCTTGCTAAATTTTACTCAAGTACAAGTAAAAGTACTACAGTCAGATGTCTACTTAAGTAAAAGTACTAAAGTACTTGTTTTTAAAAGTACTTGAGTATCATGAGTACAAGAGTAAATTTTCTAAATATTGCATTACTACTGCCACGGTGCTTACAGTACATTTATGTATAGAAATGTCCTACATGGAGTTATGAAAAATGTTTATGTTAATACCTTGGAGAATGTAAAAGGAATTGAAAGTAAAATCAAGTCATTTTCATCTTTTTACGCTTTATTGAGCATCTCACTTGCCTAACAAGTGCGTAACACAAGGCTTCACATGTTGTGACAAAGGATAATGCGTGGTGTCTACTCGCACTATATCTCATCGGACACAATAATTGGCTCACCACATGGGAAAGACACTCATTTCAAACACAGCAACTCATGACTCAATGACTACTCATGCTACAGTGTCAACATATCAAAGATATACAGCACAGTACTGCATTCAACATACCTCTCAAGTACTGCTCACTGAAAAATAACTATGTTACTTACCCAAGAAACAATTCCAAAACAATGTAATTAAGTAAATGATTTCAGTTATGAGAACAGCATGGGCATAGTTTTATAACACTGTACACTGATATATGAAAAGTAATATATAAATGATTGGTATGAAAACTAATTAGGCTGAAAATTAGGCAAACTGCTGTCATTCAAATCAAATAATGTACAACACTAGTATAATTCACAATGACATAGTTTGCTTTAAAAGTGGAAAGGCTAACATCCACACCTCCAAATTATTTGTATTATTATTATTTGTGTTGTGTGTGTGTGTGTGTGTGTGTGTGTGTGTGTGTGTGTGTGTTGTGTGTGTGTGGTTGTGTATGTGTGTAAGTAGCACAGGACTTTGGGTATGTGGGTGTGTGTGTGTGTGTGTAAGTAGCACAGGACATTTTGTGTGTGTGTATGTGTGTGTGTGTGTATGTGTGGAAGTAGCACAGGACTTTGGGTATGTGGGTGTGTGTGTGTGTGTGTAAGTAGCACAGGACATTTTGTGTGTGTGTGTGTGTGTGTGTGTGTGTGTGTGTGTGTGTGTGTGTGTGTGTGTGTGTGTGTGTGTGTGTGTACTGTACTTCAGTTCAATCAAATTTCATGAACTCCTTGTTCAACTTGAGGAGAAGTTGGTTCTCAAAATTCTGTGAATGAATTGATCCCCTTCTTGGGGTGAAAAGCAAACCGGCAATGCTAAAAAGCCTTTCACACGCTGCTGAAGCTGGCAGGGCTGTGTTGAGCTTTAGTGAGAGGTTACGCACAGCTGGATAGGGGGCCAGTGTATTCACTCCATCAGCTGTAGCGGCTAGGTATCCATCAAGTTGCTGACTTATCTCATTGGAATGTGTCGGCTTGACATTGGAGAAGAAGTCATCATCTTCAGAAGAGGATGCTGTGGTATCAGGAGACCGAAGACCTTCATCATGTTCTGGCAGATGTGTCTTGATGTAACTAAGGCCTTGATTAGAAACAGCAGAATCACACCAACAAACACACATTTTTGTTATTATTACTCTGTAAGTAAGCAACTGCATAGAATCATTGTTGGATGTAAAGGTTTTTGAAAAAACAAGCAAACAAACAAAAATAAAACGTTTTCCTTACCAAGCTGTAGGACTGTGTCATTGCTGGTCCAGGAGGTTTTGAACCTTGGAACAAGTATGGCTGCTGCAATTAGCTCTGGCTCTGACATCATGCTCTCAAACCGCTTCCTCAAACCTTCAAGAAGAGCATCAACAAGTGGCTTGCAAAATCTGAGTGACGGTCTGGACTTTTCAAGCTTGGTTGTGAGGGTGGTGATTGTCGGGAGCAGCCAGCCCATCTGAATGTTGACTTCACCTTGTAGTATGTTCAAGGACTTCGCAACTGGACTCATGGTGGTGACATATTCCCCTAAAAAGGCTATGTCAGCCGGACTGTACCTAATAGAAACAGAAGAAAATAAACAAACACATATTTCCACAAAATGTATACAGAACCACTGTGCAATGCTGGACATTTATTAATTTGTTTATGTACCTACAGCAGATAATGTGGTAAGCATTATTCTAACAAATTAAGAACACAATTATACATTAACATAAGCTACTTACATTGGAACATTGAGTGCAGCACAGACCGTTCTCACAGACCCCTGTCCTTGGTCTTTAATGATTCTGACCACACGTTCCACGGCCATGAAAGACGAGTTCCATCGAGTTGAATTAGGCTGTACCAAGTGAAGCTTACAGTGTTCCTCTATAAGCTCAGCATTTTGAGGAGACCTTGATGCTTTATTCCAGAGTGCCTGACACTTAGAAAAGGCTGATCTGGACAATTTCTTGTAAGCTTCTGTCGTATTAGCCTTATCAACATCGACTGTGGAAACTAAATTTAGTAAATGACATGCACACCGATGATGTTTCGGCAGCTGATACTGAAGCCCATCATCTTCCTCCAGAATGGCTTCCACATCAATGAGTTCCACCTCCTCTTCACCATCAGATGCATCACAATCTTCTCCTACTTCTTCGATTGTGCCTTCTGCAACTAACTCTTCATTGTTATTTTCGTCCTGCTGACCAAAGACACGGAACGCTTTGACGAAATTCGACCCGTTGTCTGTTGTAGTTCTAACAACCTTTAGACTTATTTCATACTCTGCATGAATGTCGGTCAAAACAGCTGCCAAGGCATCGAATGTGTGGGAGCCTCTTAGTTGACGGCAAGCAAGGGCAGCTGAACGGCGTTCAAAACTGCAAGGATCGAGCCAGTGGGCTGTTACACCTATAAAGCTTCTTCTCCTGGCCGTCCAACAATCAGTAGTGGTGGCAATGTATGGTACCTCTTTCATTTCGTTCTTGAGACTTTCTTTCATTTTAGATGTAGCTGAATCAATCTTACGCCGCACAGTTGTGCGGGACATGACAGCACTTCTCGGTTGCAATTCTACAATAAGGTCTTGAAAGGATGGTTTCTCAACCAGGGAGAAGGGCTGGAGACCTTGCACGATGAAGCGGAGGATAGCCTGATCAACCGTCTTCTGAGACACCTGCTTGGTCTCCAACAGCTTCATTTGCTTCCCCTTGAAGCCTGTTCCACCATCCGATGGCCTCTTGCAGGCTGTTGAAGTCAGTTTGGAGTATTTCTCCATATGTGTCTCATGCCTTCTCTGTAAAACAAAGTATAATATTTCAGTTTACACTATATAAAACTAATAAATATTAGGAAAGATTCCCATCATATAGTCTACATAGCAGTATTATTAATTATGAAGTGCTGGTTGTTCATAATTTTCCAATGGTTCCAGACTAACTTTTTAATTGGTTTTACTGGTGCAACTAACTTTAATTTACGGGGATCAGCAAACAGGGATGCAAACACATGTATAGTCAAAAAAGAGAGAGGTAATTGAAGCCCTCGCCCCGCAGATATCCATATAATCAGGATGCTACTGAGGCACACATGCACACTGCCTCACACACGCACAGTCTCTAGGTCCCTCTCCCTCGTGCGCGCTACACAAATGCAAAAGCAAATATAATGAGCATACTGAGCCAATTTTCATACGGTTAAATCAATTAAAATTAGATGATATCTACATAATACAGTGCCTGAAATTCTACCACAAGTTCTTAAACAAAAACCTCCCTGCTTATTTCCTGAACATGTTCACTCAAAATGCATCCCGTCATGACTATAACACAAGGCACCATCTTAGACTTAACACCCCTACTTACAGGACTGCTGCCTACAAACATTGTATTAGACATCATATTCCTTATTTACTGACACACTTAGACACATGCATGACAGACAAACTCACTCCACATAGCCTGGAAGGATTAACCCGGTATTAAAAAAAAAAAATGCTAACGCGGTTTGGACCACGTCTGTTTCGTGTGCGCGGTCTTGCTAGCTCGCTGTAGATTCCGGTAGAGCAAAGTATTTAGGTGCTTCTGTCTTTCTAACAAGTCCTGCAATATTAGGTCAGGCAAATACAAGACTTTGGGTAGCATATCTCTCATGTATTCAAACACTTTTGTAATCCTGTCTAGGCCAGCTGAACTGCTACTTTTTAAAAAGCCAAATAGCCCCTTAGACTAAACTGTAGGGCTAGCTATAGTTATTCACTCCGGTGAAACAAGAGCGCTGAAATGCCCTGCTTGCAACTAGCATAGTCTACAACTGAACTAATTCGGCTTTTACTTTTGTATGGTAAAAAAAACGTATCATACTCGATCTTAGACTAGAAAAGATACACTGTATGTTCTTTCTATTTGTCAGGGGCATGTCAAAACATAAAGCTGAAAGGACTTCAGTTGATTATCTGTGTTACACGATTTGCTTGCCTCGGCTTGTGCTAAATATTGTCAGGCTAAAGTTAGCTATCTGAATGGCTAGCTACAGGTAGCAAATTGGCGGGTGCATGTGGCTTCGACTACTCAAACGTAACCGAGAATGTAAAAAGCTGCATTATCGCATCCAGCCAATCATTTAGAGCACTTTCCTGGAGCTAGAATCTAGCTTAGAAATGTAAGGAAGTTGAATGTACGTACCTTGACATGCTTCCGCAAGTTGGATGTGGAATTTTTGTAGGCAGTGATGAAATTCTGCTTCGGTAAACATAGCAAACACTTAAAACGAAAACTATCACCGACTTGTTCGGAAAATGTGAATAGGCTGGCGAGGTGGGGCCACGGGTTTACAAATTCCTGGGACGGACCTGCTCCGGCTTCTTCCATTGTTTCGTCCATGGTTATAACGTCTCTCATCTAATCTGACAGTTGACTTTGGCAGAAAACTGAAGGTGATTGCTGATTGGCTGTCCCAATCAGTGGTGCCTGCACAATCCAATCACGTTTGAGAGGGAAACGACAAATTGAGGATTTAAATTTTTATTTTTTTTATTTGAAGTAACGGCTACTCACGGTTATGGATAGAAATGTAGCGGAGTAAAGAGTACAATATTTGCCTCTCAAATGTACTTGAGTAAAGTCGTGAGTACTCCCCAAGAATGATACTCGAGTAAAGTACAGATCCCTCAAAATTGTACTTAAGTACTGTACTCAAGTAAATGTACTCCGTTACTGTCCGGCTATGCAGTTATGTGTCTCTCATTTCATCTTCTTCCACTTGATCCCTGTGAGGAACGAGGAGAAGAAGCTGTAAAGGTTTGAACTCTTCAGAAAGTCGTCCTGTCAGCGCTTCACTTCTCCTGCGTGTGTTTTCTCCTGATAGATGCAGATGGACACAAACACAACAGTCTGAAATGACAGAGCTGCTCGTCTCTACTGTCTCTGTCTGATGTGTCCTTTGTTCTGAACCAACAAAGCGTCACATTATGTATTCAGTCTCTGCCAACCCGCTCTTTAACTTTGGTCAATATTATTATTATTATATCTGGCTACTGATTCATTTTTGAAAACTTTTCTTTTTCTTGTTCTCTTCTACTCAAAGGATGAATCCTTTAAAGACTTTGATCCTCTAACTTTTCCTGTAGCTTCACCACAACGTTCATATTTGTGTTGTAAAATATCTCAAAGGTTTGTGATGAAATGTGGTTCATGTTCCCCTCAGGATGATTTTTCATCTAGCAGGTCAACATGTTAATGTGTCCAATACTTAGAGGCATATTTAACCTTAACATGACCATTTGTATATCAGTTATTCACCCTGTTACCTTGAATAGTTAAGTTAAGGTGGGAACAAGCATCAAAAGTCAAGCCAATTGTATAGAAGTCTATGAGAAAATGACTCTACTTCTCTCTTGATTTATTCCCTCAGTAAACATTGTAAACATGAGTTTATGGTCTCAATCTCTAGTTTCAAGTCTTCTTCAATACAGCATGATGTTCATTTAGTAAATGATGCTCCATTTAGAGTCAAACAGACCATAAAGCAGGGGATGCTTTAGGGCGGGGCTACACACTGATTGACAGGTCCACACCAGAGACGTATACGGCGTCTCTACGTCACTCCTCCTCAGTCCATATATGGTCACTTCCTGCTCACTGGTTGCAAATAACAAATATGACGACGGACCAGACAATAACACTGATTGTTGACATAAATCAAATCGTCCAATGATAAAATTTAGCACGTGATTTGGAGACATACAAACATGCAAATACATTTTTTACTGTACATGATATCTGATAAGCGACAGTGAGTTTATATTTTTGTAAATAAATAAAGTGATGAACTTTCCTGAAGGTTAAGTGTAATTTATAAAAACTGGATATCTTCTGAGCACAAAGAGAAGAAGAACTCTCTGATGTTCTCCTGTTATCACACTCAGTGGTCATCACACTGTTTCCCTTTATTCTGGTTATCAGCTGGAAAAAATGAGTTTGCGTGAAGCTTTGTGTGGACGCTCCAGTAAAGATGTTGACCTTTTCCCTGTTTTTAAAAAGTTTCCCATCCATCTTTGGCTTCTGTTTGTAGCTGCTTCTTATCTGCTTGAACCCATTAGCCTGAACTCTGCAGCACAAAGGTCACGTCGATGACCTTTTCAACGTCCACGGAGGTGAGTCTCCATCGTCAGTCATGACATTTCTCCTGAAACTATCGGAAATGATCTGCTGCAGTTAAGATCTGTAGGAAGGAATACATTTTATATTCATCTGGATCTGTTCAACCATCTGTTGGGTTTCTCTGTTTTCATTATTCTGCTCCATAACAGCTCCCAAAGCTCATCTGGTTTCATATTAATAGAATTAATAGTTTATGTGTGAGAATATCCATTTCATCTGGTTCTCGACAACCTACTTTGGTTAAATATGACATGTTTTCATCAGTTTCATTCATTTTAATATCATTTTCATTTCATTCCATATATTTATATATTAATATATTATTTATTGCTCAACCGGGACATAAGCAATAATAAGCATAAAGCACAGCTGAATGCAGAATGTTTCATTTACACAAGCAGCCAATTAACTGCACTGAACCCTTTTCTTATAAATTATTTTGTAAACACATCTAGCAGGATGTGATCACATAAGAACTACATTATATTTGCAAATTCTACGTGTGTAGTTAAATCTATGTGTAAAATAAATGTTGATGAAATGATCTTTGATAGAAGAATAACATATTTTGAGCAGCTCTTCTGCTACTCGTCTGTGTTTCTTCACTGGTCGTGATCCGTTTGTAGTTTCTTCTTAAGAAATAAGACTTTCAGACCTCCTGTCCCGGTTCCTCCCTCTTCCACATTTCACTGTCGGCACAAAGTCCAATTCACATTGTGGAATTGAACCTGAACGGATAGGGCTCTCGGCCGGTGTGGCGCAAGTGTGCAGCAGGTTAGCGGGTTCCATCCCTCAAGCAGCAGAATAAATCAGTCCCGTCTCAGATGATCCACTGAAGTGCCCTTGAGCAAGGTCACTGAACCTCAGCTGCTTCAGTGGAGCATGAGACTGGTGCTGCTACTGGGTGGGACTCACTGGGATGAATGCCACTGGTCTCTCCTTCTATGATACCAGCCTGTGAATCTGAGGGACTGATGTTTTGAAGAGTTTAAATTCAGCATTTTTGCCGTCGCCATCACGTTTGTTTTTGCAACCAGTGAACAGGAAGTGCCAATATTTTGACTTTTATGCTAAATCAACAAAAAGCCAATTGAAGGGTTTATAAAGTGTGAAGCAGCTGCCAAACGCTCAGCATCTGTAGGTGCAGGGAGAGGCTGACGGAGTCCAAGAGCTCCAGCTGTTAAATAAAAACATTAAATCAGATTTAAGACTCTTTATTTTACATTCTGAATATCTAATGTTGATATTTTTCCCAGATAAATAGGTAGGATTATATTTCACACAGGTTTGTTTTTGAAATAATGCATTCTCTAGCTCCTCAGCCTCATAACCAAATACATAAACACACCGCCGAGTCGCCTCTGTGTCCAAACCACAGACTGTATATAAGAAGTGGACGTAGTCATGGTGACGCCACTCACTGGTTTGTGGACGGATGTCATGAAGCATCGAGTTTGGTGATTTTACCGTCGCCATCTTAGCTTTTTTGCAACCAGTGAACAGGAAGTGACCATATATGGACTGAGGAGGAGTGACGTAGAGACACTGTATAGGTCTCTGGTGTCGACCTGTCAATCAGTGTGTAGCCCCGCCCTAAAGCATCCCCTGCTTTATACCCTGCACTTTCTCAACTGTACAGCGTAGTGAACTCTTTTAAAAAATATATATAATCTGGGTCAAATAAAATAAATAAATTGATATAACTTGGTTTCTAAAAAAGCAACATTGAGTTAAACGCTTGTACAAGTATTAATAAATGTGCATAAACAGCTCAAACTGACAGCGGAGAGACATAACAAAGGTTATAAGGGGGCATTGACCATGCAGAGGGAATTGTGGGTAATTAGTATTCATGTTAATCTGGAGAAATGGCAGCAGCTGCGATGTCGCCGTCATCAAACCGCCACAGAGAGAGAGAGAGGGATTCCAGTTGGACCGCAGGAAACCATCTGCTGCCAAACGGAGAGCAGCGGCCTGGTGTTGGCCTCCGCCAGCCTCGGATCAGAAACAAACCCCCCATCGGGATTCTGTCCCTGGATTCAGAAACTCAAACATGAGCCAAAAAAATAACAATGTATAACAAATAGAAGAGTCTCGTCAGCGCGGCGGGACGCCAGTCGAGATCTGACGGAGTTAAAAACAGAGAAGCAGATGTTTAGAGGTGAAACATCTCACAACGATTTATTTTATTTCACAATCTTGGATGTTATTAATCTTAATATAAAATGTAAGAATGACCAGATAAATGAAGGGTAGTACACTGTCCACTATGACAATGATCCAAATGAACTTCACATTTGCATAATGTTTTTATCTAGAGTGACACAAACTAAAAAAACAGACATCAAAACCAGTAGATTGTATTTTGTGACTGTTTCACAGCCTGCCGTGATACTGGGCTGTATTTTGATGCAAACGATTATAATTTGAAAGCAGTTCTCTGTTAATATGAATGTAAAAGTGCAATAAATCATAATAACAATAATAATCCTGATCATTTTGGCCATAATCGTACAGCTATAACTGTATGTTTTTGAAAAATGAAGGCCCTTGTCATACTATTTGGTACTTTTTAAGATATTTTCATCCCATTTATATTCCTTTAACTGTGTATGTTGTGTCTATTAAAGTACCTCAATATATAAAGAAGGAGTCTCAGTGCAGAATAAACGGTGCTGATCCACTTCCTGTAGCAGAAAAAAGAAGAGTGAAGAAGGTCTGTGTGTTCATCAATGTGATGTTATACATTTATGCTTCTTCTTTTAGTAGACGTCCTGCTTTCCGCTGACAGTGCAGATGGTTGGAGATAACTCGTTCCTCAGCTCTGCATAAACAGCTCATTGTCCTCGCGGTTTATAAATGCTCAGCCATGCTCAGGTAATATATTTTAGAAAGCACAACACAAGTGCATGCTGGGCATTTTAGAGAGCAGCTGCTGACGTATTCACATGTTGGGATTTTCTGTCAGGAAGCCGGTCTGTGTGCAGCCGATTACTTTGATGAAGGAGAGTGAAATCTGCAGGTGAGGCGTTTAAATCAGAAGCACTAAACCACATGTTCAACAGGGACATGGACTAAACATTGTTAAGAGCTTAGAGAGGATTTTCATTATGAGAAGTTCAGGTTGCTGTAAGAGGAATGACGAGGAGACACATCTGGAGCACTTTATTAAATATCTGACAGCAGGCAGGAACTTCTCTTTTCAACTCTGTCTCCTACAAAATAAAGTTCCCACACAATTTAACTGCAACATTTATGTTTTGAAGGAAATGTTTATGGACAGTTTTTATGTGGTTTGAAACATGATGTAACTTGAAACAAAACAAAATGTGCTACTAAAGTACTTGACATGAATATCTGTGTCTTTAGACCGACCCACAATGACCTCATCCAGACGCAGACTTTACCTCATTTGAAACTTGTGATACGTCAAACAGACGGTATATAAGAATGTATGTATGTATATCGTAATGTCACCTATTGGTTTTCGTAAACTGACTTTTCGAAGTCTCATTCAGCGATTTTGCCAACTTGTTTTTTCAAACTAAAGTGGTAGTGTTTCTGAGCCAGAGTCCCTTTAGAAAACCTCTCATTTTACTGCAGCAGGGTCTGACAGACTGACCCACTCAGTCCTGGTTCTGGTTCTCCAGGGCCTCCCTTCCCTCCAGCGGGTCCAGCAATACGGCCTGGGTCCGTCCACGGTGGACTGGTCTCTGCTGGATCTGGATCTGTCCACGGTGGACTGGTCTCTGCTGGATCTGGGTCTGTCCACGGTGGACTGGTCTCTGCTGGATCTGGGTCTGTCCACGGTGGACTGGTCTCTGCTGGAGTCTGGTCTGAAGGAGTTTCTGGTGAACCTTCATGATTTCATCTGGTTCCTCCAGAATCCGACCCGGTGGCTCCGATGACGAGCTTTAAGAATAACTTTATAGAAACAGACGATCTTCTCTCTGATGGTCTGTTTACTGATGGAGGTCTATAGAGGATCAGGACTAACCTGGGACAGTTAAAAGCTCCTCACTTTAAAGTAGTTTTAGTTTAATAATCAGACTTTAAACACAGAGGTACCAGAGAAGAAAACTCTCTGGTGTCGTGATGACTCTGACAGAAGATCTGAGTCATTTAGAAACACAAATGTCTTCTTGTTCATCATCCAAATGAAGTGTTTTTTCCCTTTGCTCGCTATTTTAAATGTTTAGTTTGACATTCTTAGACCTCTTTAAGTTCATAAAAGGACTTCTCTACAGCTATCATCACTTTCCTACCTCACACAGACGGTTAATGAGAGAGTTCCAAGCTGCTTTTTATCTTCTCAGGCTGCCGACAATACTTTGTTCTCTTTCATTTTGTCAGGAGTTGAGAGGCGTTTAAATCACTTGCCGGCTGATTTAGTGTCTGTTTATTTCCATTTAAATTGCTGAAGTCTTTCTTCTTTGGTCATTTCTTTAGTTTACACACTGGCATCAGAAATGTACATCTGTCTGTATTAGCAGAGAAAGAGACTCGGCTAAGTGCTCGTCTTTGTCCTCCATCCCTCGTCTCAGAATAAAAGACGTCTGCTAGAAGAAAGAAAGTCAAATTACTAACTCCTCGCCTATTTTTAATGAAAAGGAGTCTGTCAATCAATGTTAAAAAAGCAGACAAACTGTGTCAATAGAAGGTTACCCTTCAGACAGTCCAGCTTTCCCTTCGTTTAACAATATCTCAAACGCTATGAATATAAAGACCGGATTAGTATTAGTCATAAAGAGGATTGTAAAGATGCAATATGGAAGATCTAGTGAGAATCTTTGTTTTAAATATTAGAAACATGAACATTATGAACAGAATGTGAAGAGGTGACACTCTTGACGTTAGGAATAAGACAGAAATATCGACTGAAAACATCCTGAATACATCAGTGGTCTCTGTGTGTTTTCATAGTTTGTGAATCTGATTAAATCTAAAGTGGCCATGATGGTCCACCGGAAGGGGAGAGATTCGCCTCTCTAAAGGGGTTTTGGAATTAAAGGCACAGTTTGATATCACAACATGAAATAACCACAACCTCTAATCAAGTTATTACGTAGTCAGCAGCACTGAGACGCCAATGCAAAGTCTAAGAGGATCCTTTGATGTGGTGGACACACAAACACCCGTCCAACAGAAATCTGTTTTAATTAGTTTGGGTTGGGAGCAGGTTAAAGAAAAGACTTTCACCCATGATCTTTTCTTTCCTAAACCTTCAGCAGTAGTTTTTTAACCCCCATGAAATTGGAACACATTACAAGACGTTAAGTGCTGTTCAGAGGTCGTGGAGATCACGTTGGCATGACACTTGTGAGAGAAAGCAACGGTCTGAATTTAGTTCCATTTCCTGCTGTCACTCTTCTCCTGAGGAGGACGGACATGGATATCACAGTGAATATCAGTGAATGTCACACGGTGAGGATGTGAGTGTTATTGGATCTGACCCGTGTCCTCCTTCGTTACGCTTTGGTTCCTCCATTAATAAACAATGGGCTCCTCACTCGTCCTAAAATGAAAACCTCATCTTAAGAGGCCGACCCTGTCACTCAACGTTCACACCTGCACACACACATACAGACACACACACACACACACACACATTCACAGACTGCTTTTACATGCCTCGCTGTTACTCATCCTGCTGTCTATTCTGATTACTCACTAATTGCACAGATATGGGATTAGAACAGCATCTCATCTGTGCAGAACCCTTGCTTCTAATTACCACAAATGAACTGCAGTAATGATAACGCAGGATGTCAACGCCTCGTTCAAGTACTTATTGCTAAGAAGGAGTCACATCAGGGCACCAGTTCACTGATGCATCACGCACAAACAGTTTCAATTGACTGTTTCTCTCCTGAGGTCCAACCAGCCTCAGGGGAAGTCAACCTGACCGTCTGAGATAGGAACGGTTCTATGCTGCTGGTTTTAGTCCATCTGTCATGGCGGGGGGGCACACCTCTCAAAGCAGTTCCTGATTACAGCAACAGCACAGACAACAGAATCAGCAGAATCAGCAACAAACACTAACACTTAAGCAGGCTTGGTACAGTTAAGAGCAACTTATGAAAGCAAGAACAATACACTTAGTCTATCCTAGCAGAATCAAGTCGTTCAGTATCCCTCCAGAAGTCAAATACACTTGTTGCAGTTAGAAACATGTGTTATTCATTTTGTCTGATCTTTCATCTGTAAATCTGTCTCGTATTTCTAATTACACTTCTGAGCCCGCCCAGCCTGACAAGACTCACACTGTCAGACAGCGTGTCAGATGAGTTACTGATGATTCCCAATCAAACCAGATTCAACAGCGTCTGCAGAACAAGCAGCCAGCCGGTTTGTACTGTTAAAAACACAGTGGGTTCTGCTGCGTTTAAAAAGGTTTCTCCAAAAAAATATTCAGCCTTAAGTGGGTTTAGACACAACCTGAAGTGTTCGGGATGTGTTGCACAGTGAATCAAACTCACTTCATCTCGTCAAGCTTTTCATTCACTTTCCTTTTCAATCACAGCAGCATTTACATCAGCAGTGTTCCTCACTGAATTCAGTTAATTTCAATGGAATCGTCGCCATCACCAATCAACGAGAGTTGTTCACCCGGTGCCCAAAACGTTTTATCGTCTGTCTGGTGCTTGTGAAGCATGTGAATGAGCGGCGTGATCTTAATGGAAGACGTAGAAATGGAACGCCACTTTTAAGGACATTTCTCATGTCATGTATTCATATTTTTGCGTGACATTGAAACAAACAAACCTGCTCATGTTTAGGCAACAAAACTACTTAGTTATGTTTAGGAAAAGACTATTGATGTGATAGTAAACTTAATATCTTTGGGACTTTTGGTCAGACAAAACAACTAATTAGAAAATTGCCCAATTGGTCTTAAGGAAAATATTATCTGCGGTCTCCTGGGTGAAAGTCCTGTGTCACCAAGGTGGTGGCCTCCAAAAACCAAGATGGTGACCGTCAAAGAAAAGAATGATGATGGCCAAAAACTGAGAAAGTAACAATCAAAACGTCAACCCACAAACCAATAGGTGTCGTCACGGTGACTCAACCCCTTCTTATAAACAGTCTACTTTGCAGCATTACATTTTGACGCGTAGGTTCACTGACCAAGCTTCCATATTTTAAAAGTAGAAGTGAGAACCGGCTGGGTTTGGATCCCCCATAATGTTTATCAGGAAAGCTTGTGAAGAAAAGCTGATGATTGAAAACACGGCTCCCATCTGTTCCTAATTCCAAAATGATTCAGACCTCAGCACTTTTAACTTATTTTACTCCTTATCTCACTTTAATTGTTTTCCCACAGAGGCTCCTCTGTTATTTCGTCCTGTCTGAGAGGAGGACACTGAGGGAATACTGATGAGGTTTCTCCTCTGTTTGAAACACCATTTTGTTTCACTGTTAAAACTACGTTGAAGTTGTTGTACATGGTGGTTTGAATCACGTAAATATCAGATATTCTCTACGAAGAGTCAGACACGTCCAACAAGGACGCCGAGTGACCTCCGTCTCGTCACCGTGAACTGAGACCATCGATTCTCCCGAACTCATTGAGATACATAAATTAAGTGTTGTTTTCGGCGTTCTCTGAAGGCGAGGCGAGAAAGAAAATAAAAAAATAAAACCACCCGGATAGTATTTTGGATGCAGGGATACACTGTCAAGGTAAATTACAACAATTCAAGTGTCCTTGTCTCAGCATCCTCAAGGCTGATCTGGATTCTGTTCAGCTCTCTCTGGTTTTATTTCTTTTTATCCTGGGCATAAAGCTGGCAGCTTTATGGTGAGATGGAGATGGAGATGAGGTGATGGAGTTTGGAAGGTGACCCGGCGATCTAATGAATTGCATTTGTGAGGAAGACGAGGACAAGGTTTCAGAGGTGAGACTAAAATAGAGACGGAGGATGACCTCTGACCCTGACGGAGTAAGAGAAAATAGAGTGCTGCCTTCATTATCTCCTGGTCTGATGGAGATGTTCTTGGCACAAATGTGGGAGAAGACAGATGATTTTTATTTTACAGAAATAGAAGTTGGACACATTATCTCTTCGTGTTAGTTAATGTTGTATCAGCTTCATTCCTGTGAGATCAGATGTCAGCAGTGACTTTAACACAAAATCATTCCAAACATAACACCTTGTCAAAAGCAGCTCCAGGAATCTTAAATGTGTGAAATTTCAGACTCCTAATGTGTCAGAATCAACCAAAAGCTGTTGGCTGACGAGAATGAAACTTTGTGCCAATATTCTCCAAAAAGTTTCCATAGAGCTGAAACACTAATGTGATTTGTCTTCTGACATCCACTGTCATTTTTTAAACAATTGGTCCTTATTTCAGACAGAAATGGGGGCTTTGTGTAGTTAAAATGGGAAGATGTAAGAGGGGCGACTCCTCTGGTTGTATAGAAGTCTATGAGAAAATGACTCTACTTCTCTCTTGATTTATTCCCTCAGTAAACATTGTAAACATGAGTTTATGGTCTCAATCTCTAGTTTCAAGTCTTCTTCAATACAGCATGATGTTCATTTAGTAAATGATGCTCCATTTAGAGTCAAACAGACCATAAAGCAGGGGATGCTTTAGGGCGGGGCTACACACTGATTGGCCGTTGACACCAGCCTCATTCTTAGTTGACAAAGTACCAAGACACAAAAAAAGTTAGAAAGCAAACAATCTTTCTTCCTGCAACAAAGAAACTTAGAAAATAGTAATTATTGAAAAAAAAACACAAGCAAAGATGCAGCAATGTTTGTGAAAAGTGTCAGTTTAATTGAATAACTAATGAGTATACGTTTTGATGGAACCAAAATACCACACATATTTTTTTTAAATATTAAAACATATTGATATCAAACACATCTGTTTGATACCACATATAAGTTCTGACTTTATAACTTGATGTGTTATTGAACCACCGACCCTCTGATTGGAGGACGACCTTGCTCTCCACTACGCCACAGCAGCCCCTAATCTGTCAAAGTCATTTTATCTGATATAAATCTTATATAAACGTTGATTTAAACCTTGACTTTAAATATCTGCATCCTGTTATAGACCTTGTGGTTATTGGGGAACTCCCCGATTACAACAGTTTTATATTTCAACCTGCTGATATGAGGTTTTAAGAGTGCCTTTTCTAAATATTGACACTAGTTAATAGCGTCATAATGAAATTAAAATGTGGAGAGGAGATAACAGCGGCGCTGGTTCTCTGCTGTTATCTCCTCTAACAGCTGTTTGATCAAAATAAACTGCGTCTATTAGGAGAAGCAACTTCCACATTTTATTATTATATTTTAAATATCTTTGGTGTCCAACCATGGTGAAGATCTAACATTGTATTGTTTAATTATTCCAGATGTTTGCTTATTTAGGTTTGATTTTTTGATAGATTTATATTATGCTTTTTTTGGTTGTTAGTTATCATTTGGGTGAATTATTCTTTTGTTTGTTTGTTTATGAATTTGGTTGGAACGCTGCAGTTATATATATATATATATATATATATATATATATATATATATATATATATATATATATATATACATATATAAGTAGGCAGGTATAGAACCAGCATGCACTGCAGTGGGCCGATGTTGTTTTTTACCAGAGCAAGAGAGGCATTAATGGTAATTTGTATTTATTTATGTTAAATAAATCATAAGAAACTCTTTTGCCTTCATAAACCACATACCCATGGTGCATCAATGGCTCTCTGATTTAAGTTTGATTCATATTTTTCTGAGAAATGGACACTGCAATACTTAATATGTTTACAATTATCATAATTTATACTCTTAGCAAGAATAATACAAGAAATCAATGCTCTTAACCAGTTGTATCCACAGGAAATGCTTCAAAAACAAGCACTGACTCCTAATAGAGTGCAACAAAAACAGAAAGCTGTTATATAGCATCTCTTCTGCCTTTATTTTTATTTATGTGTCTTTGTGTTAAATTGTTTTTACTGTCAATATTTTAATGGGTATATTTCACACACATAAAGCAACATTTTCTACATCTCTCGGCCTAATATAAAATGTTTTTATATATTTTTGTTCAGATTGTGTAAGGAGGCCTTTCACACATTAAATTTAACCTCATATAACACGTTACTTATAGATCCACATTATCATAAACAGTCAAACCAGCAGTGATATTATTGCAGCAGATGTCAAAATAAGGAACCAAACAGTTTTACTGGGCGACAATATGAAACTTTAATCTGTTGAGATCTCTTGGTATCTGCATCGTTTTTAATGCTACTCATCTCATTATTTGTTCTATACTGTACAGTTCTTTGTGTTAAAGCAGCTGCTGTGAGGAACTCTCCTCTGTGACGCTGGTGTAAATGTAAATGTTAATATGTAAATAAAATCTGCCTCTGGTTCAGTTTCTTTTGTGAAAGCAGAAAACAGAAAAGAAGAGTCAAGGAGTCAGAAGAGCTGCGTGTTATTAAATCAGCTTTTGCAACTCAGGCAAAAATAATCCTGTTTACGTTTCTTGTGTAATCAGGCCCATAAAGTTTGAGGCCTTTTTTGGGAGTTCAGCCCCTTGACTTTGTGCCTCAACAGCAGAGGATTCCAGCAGATCAACCACAAAGCCAACCGTCATACAGGCTCTCACAGCAGAAGGGCCGAGCTCTGCTGGTTTTGGGTTTCAGAGTTGCTCCGGATCAGAACCTGGGATCAGAACCTGGGATCAGAACCTGGGATCAGAACCTGGGATCAGAACCTGGGATCAGAGCGTAAGCTTGCCACACATTTCTGCAGACTTTGCTTGAGGGGAACATAAAAAGTGTGTTAAAGTGTTCAAGTGAAGGAAATCAGAATATAGACACCACTGACATCTTATCATTATGGGAGCAATGCTTTATTTTGTGTGTGTGTGTTTTTGTCTTTGATACACAGTGAGGACTATGTGATTTATAACCACAGAGTGAGGACATCTTTGCAAAGTAGTGACTTTGTGGCCGGTTGTTACTTCTTCAAAGGCCTGTTTGGCGGTTAAGACTTTTCTTTAACTTTTTGAGTAGCTAATCTTCCCCCCCAAAAAATTAATATACTTTTATTATTTAAAAAACACTGTATCTGTGGTTGTCTCAGGAATCATGTCAAATTAGGCTGATTTAATGATTGGACCAGGTGGAAACCCCCTTGCATTCTCTCCCCTGTCCACCAGGGGGCGACTCCTCTGGTTGTATAGAAGTCTATGAGAAAATGACTCTACTTCTCTCTTGATTTATTCCCTCAGTAAACATTGTAAACATGAGTTTATGGTCTCAATCTCTAGTTTCAAGTCTTCTTCAATACAGCATGATGTTCATTTAGTAAATGATGCTCCATTTAGAGTCAAACAGACCATAAAGCAGGGGATGCTTTAGGGCGGGGCTACACACTGATTGACAGGTCCACACCAGAGACGTATACGGCGTCTCTACGTCACTCCTCCTCAGTCCATATATGGTCACTTCCTGTTTACTGGTTGCAAAAAAAACCAAGATTCTGAGGGCAAAATCGAAGAACTCAAGGCTTTAAAACATCAGTCGACAAACTAATGAGTGACGTCTTCTTATATACAGTCTGTGGTTTGGACACAGAGGCGACTTGGCGGTGTGTTTATGTATTTAGTTATGAGGCTGAGGAGCTAGAGAATGAATTATATCAGACAAATCTGTGTGAGATATAATCCTACATATTTATCTGGAAAAAAATATCAACATTGGATGTTCAGAATGAAAAATAAAGAGTTGATTTAATGTTAATATTTGACAGCTCGAGCTCTTGGACTCCGTCAGCCTCTCTGATGTTTGTGCCTCCAGCAGCATGACAGCATCTCTCCTGCACCTACAGATGCTGAGCGTGGGCAGCATGAGCTGCTGCTTCACCCTTTATAAGCCCTTCGGTTTCACTGTCTTTTTGTTGATTTAGCATATACAAGTGAGATCTGGCTCTGGTTCATCTAGCAGCAGCTGTCTTTGGGGTTTGATGTCAGGAAGCAGAGTAAACTCCTTTTCTCTCTGCTGCTGTTTCATAACGTGTTCCGTATCCGTGCAACGTGCAGAAACATTATCATGCATTCACTCAATCTCAGTTTCCAGCCAGTGGGATGAAAAATGACTTATGCAGATGGCTGTGCTCAGTGTGTGTGTGTGTGTGTGTGTGTGTGTGTGTGTGTGTGTGTGTGTGTGTGTGTGTGTGTGTGTGTGTGTGTGTGTGTGTGTGTGTGTGTGTGTGTGTGTGTGTGTGTGTGTGTGTGTGTGTGTGCTGTGGAGATACCAGGTTGGAGCAGAGCCCAGGCTGTCTCACCTGTGGAGGATTTCACGGTTCTTCTCTCTGTTTTGAGGCTGCTCTCCTCTCACCGGCTCACGACAAACCCAAGGTTTCGTTCGTTGAACCTCCGGGGCGCCATGAGTCAGCGCTTCAGTTTGGAGGAAAGGACGAACACGTACATAATAGATTATTATGTCGCTCATAAAACCTTCAAAGCAGACGACCACACATTTTAAAGACTGGCTGAGGGCAGTTCTATCTTTCACGGGGAATTCTAACTTTGATAGGATTTAAAGGGATTGACCCGGATGCAGGCACGAACACACCGAAGAAGGAGGTCTGTCTTCTCGAGGAGAAACAGACCTGAGCAACACAGGAGAACGTTTTCTGAATGCAGAGATGGTGGACATTAAAGAGCCGCAGGACTGAATTAATAATGATGAGTTCACAACAAGTGAGTTTCTGTAATTACCAGTTTCCAACTTATTAATAATAAGTCATGATTTCAGTGTTTTTTTAGTTGGCAGGCTGGAAGGCTAATTAGCTAATTATTTCACAAAAACAAAAAGGAACTCTCTAAATAACGAAAATCAGGACCTGGAACACAAATAAATAAATAAATCAGTCCACAAACTAATGAAAGACGTCATGAAGACTACGTCCACTTCTTCTGTCCAGTACATGGTTCTGACCACACACAGCTTTTTCAGAAGCTTCTCTCTCTCTGTGCTGAATATTCATTAATCATGTCTTCTGAGTTCTCTGGTTTATTATTTGAGTTCCTGAGATTGGCCAATACGTTTTCATGACAGTTGACTATTCTTATTTAATGCAAAAACATGAATAATATATCTTTCTTTTAAAGTTCTGAGGCTGAAATGTTGCTGCATGACATTAATTATTAGTGAAATGCTGGAGAGGAGAGGAGAGGAGACTGTTAAGATTTATTTGAATATTCATTTTCATTTCATTACACAGTAAAGAATCTACAGTCGTTGGCACAGACTCATCCAGAGGCTCAGAGCTACAATATGTCCAAAAACCAAAGACTGTAAATAAGAAGTGGACGTAGTCATCCTGACATAGCCTATTGGTTTGTGGACATTTTGAAGCGTTGAGTTTGCTGGTTTGGACGTCCCCATCTGGGATTTTTGCAAGATGCAGCAAGTGAAAAGAAGTGACCATATTTGGACAAAAGCATCCCCTGCTTTATGGTCTGTTTGACTCTAAATGGAGCATCATTTACTAAATGAACATCATGCTGTATTGAAGAAGACTTGAAACTAGAGATTGAGACCATAAACTCATGTTTACAATGTTTACTGAGGGAATAAATCAAGAGAGAAGTAGAGTCATTTTCTCATAGACTTCTATACAACCAGAGGAGTCGCCCCCTGGTGGACAGGAGAGAGAATGCAGCTTAAAGATACCTCCATATTGGCTTCACTCTTCAGAACCAGAGGTTGCAGCTTGATTGAGGCACAACACTTAAAGGGATAGTTCAGGGGTTCTTAAGCTCGTTTCTTTTGAGGCACTGTGGTGGAAAAATTTGATATTTGATTATCTTTAACAGATACCAGTACTTTTACTTTATATCTCCTAAACATCACTCTCCTCTTGTTCTAAGCTCCGAGCTGCTCCGTCCACCAGAGGACATAAATCAGACCTACGACCTCGGTCCATGTCTCACATGGTCCGGCTGTTATTCTCCTCATTCCTGGTGTTTTCTGTTGTTTACTCCTTCCTTGAGACTTGTTTGTTTTCTGTCTCTGTGTGTTTGTCAGGGTGTAACACTCCATCTCACTCCTGCTGCCAGTCCACCTGCACACCGGTGACCCATCTACTCATCCAGCTCCTGCAGTAAATCTCAGCCCAGTGAAATAATCACGAAATGCAAGGTACTGGTTTTCATGTACAGGGTCATGAATTGTCTCTTTTTTTATGTCTCTCAGGATGAAAATAATGCCAATGGAGAGTCATTTAGAGCCTTATTCATGGTGGACACGCAAATAAAATGCATCCACGTGACTACAGTCAGAGCAAGTGACGTACTTTATAAAATCCAAAAAGACGACTATTATTGGGCCAGATGGGAAGTTGATGGGTCTAACAAACAGGAGTTTAACCAGAAGACCTAACTGTTGGTTTTGTTGTCTAAACCTAACTGTTGGTTTAGTTGTCTAAACCTAACTGTTGGTTTAGTTGTCTAAACCTAACTGTTGGTTTAGTTGTCTAAACCTAACTGTTGGTTTTGTTGTCTAAACCTAAACCTAACTGTTGGTTTAGTTGTTGTCTAAACCTAACTAAACCTAACTGTTGGTTTTGTTGTCTAAACCTAACTGTTGGTTTAGTTGTCTAAACCTAACTGTTGGTTTAGTTGTCTAAACCTAACTGTTGTTGGTTTAGTTGTTCTAAACCTAACTGTTGGTTTAGTTGTCTAAACCTAACTGTTGGTCGTGTTCCTGTAAATGAAACCAATAGATTGTATTTCGTGACTACTTCATGAACTTCCATTAGACTTGTTGTATATAAATCCCGGCTCTACACTTCTTTGCCAGAGAGTTCAGTTTGCCAACATGATACTGACGCTACAGCCAGTGTCTCGTCTCTGTCTTCCCTTTTCTTCAGGTCTGTTTCCCATTCCACTTCTCAGCTCTCTGTCTATTCATAAATAAAGCTGCTTGTGAACTTTGGAAAACCTTTGTCTGAGTTCTGCTTTTGGGTCCAAAATCCATACTACAAAACAAAGTCAATCACCATGATCAGTTTTTTTTTCTTCTCTGCAACCACAAACTGTGACGTTCCAGTGAAGTCAGTTCTTGGTTGGTTTAAAAGGAAGCACAGATGAACCCAGAACAGAATAGATGCAAACTTTCTGAAATGTTATAACGAGTAGACTAGTAATTAGATGTGAGAATGAACATGGGCTGAATTGTGCAGAAATGGTGATACCCCTATTTTAAACTACAAATATAGATATAGAAACAATGTAACTATCTTCATCACCTTTATATCACTCCATATAAATTGCACAAATACAACTCCAATATTTAATTTTATTTTTGAGTTGTTTGTTGACTCTTTGATGACTCTTTGATGATGCTTTATCATTACAAGATAAGTCCTCCTGACTGTTTAAAAAAAAGAAAAGTAGACCAAAATAAGAAACACACCAATAATTAAATCCGCCCCTCTAATGAGACTTTATAATGCACCACTGACTGTCTACTAAGCAGAGAGAAAAACACTCCATTGAATTATTGATGCTGTTAGAGAAACTATTGCACCTGCAAAGTTCAGTTCCACACTTTTCTATTGATCAGAGAAAAATCTATCTATTATTGATGCGATAGTTTGCATATTTATAACCGGGCTGTTAAAAAACAAAAATAATCCCATTAAGGCTTGGAAATCTTATCTCAGCTGGGAGTGAAAGGCTAATGATTAACACATTCGCATATCGCCATTGGAGTTATTTTCTCATAGACTTCTATACAACCAGAGGAGTCGCCCCCTGGTGGACAGCAGAGAGAATGCAGCAAAGGAAGCTGTGACTTCACTAGTCCGAACCAGAGTTTTCCACCTAGATACTTTGCACCTTCACACTACTTTTAGTTAGATTTGTCTTAACTCATCTTGGGAGCTGGTGTGCAGAACACCACAGGGTGATGAGACGCACTTTGGGTCAAACCAAGTGGAGCACAACCTTTTGATTGAAGTGCTTCTACAAATGAAGACTCCTGCTGTGCCTCCACGTGGCAGCTCGTGGTAACTGGGATCAAGACCTCCGGCAAAGTCAGCTGGGGATCTTGGAGTAGTGCTTAGGGTGGCTGTCATTAAACCGTTGTGAATGTGAACCAGCCGACCACTGCTCCTCACGTAGAGTTTCAGTTTCTTAATGAGATGTATCAAAAAAACACAGACACATAAATATTGTTGTTGCTGCTTTTCAATGTCTTTTAATTGGGTCAGTATTTGACCCGTACATGTTATTATTTTCCTTTCAAATCTCTCTCCGGCCTCACCAGTGACTC
The DNA here is from genome assembly GCF_027596085.1 of Anoplopoma fimbria. Lineage (NCBI taxonomy): Eukaryota > Metazoa > Chordata > Actinopteri > Perciformes > Anoplopomatidae > Anoplopoma > Anoplopoma fimbria. The sequence continues at coordinate 28,311,247 of NC_072467.1, read as the reverse complement.
TAGTGCACTCGTTCTTCGCTCAGCGAGGGACTCGTGTGTGTCATGACTGATGGATGCTGCCTTTTCTTTTTTTGAGGTGCCCCTGTGGATTTAGTGGCAGTTGAAGGACCGGGTCGCTGGGATTCGACTGGGATGAAGAGTGGCGTTGAAATAATTCTCCCTTGGAGGTGCTAACATTTAAGATGTGTACACAGAGTCGGCACTTACCAAGTGGTATTCCCAGGTGGTATTGTCTCTCGCTCTTTTATATGTCCCAGTTTTATTTTTCTTATTTTTCCCGTTGTGAACATGTATCCCTTGGCATGGAAGGCTTGTTCAGATATTTTGTAGAATGCTATTTTGTTCCGGTGGTGGTCATGGTCAGCTCGAGTATTAATAATGTTTTCCTGTGTTGAAATTCTAAAAAAACATAAATTGTGTATAAGAAGTGGACATAGTCATGGTGACGTCATCCATTGATTTGTGGACTGATGTTAAGAAGCCTTCAACACATTACTTAGCAACAGAACAAACTGTCACGCTTTAGGAACAAAACCAACGGTTATTTTTAAATCCGGATCAGGTCGGACCCTCTTACCCTCATTGTTGCGCGGCAATCGCAGGTGATCGATTCTGCTCACAACTGGCTCATCTCAAAGAGCCGATTTTTACAAGTCAAAGCAAAGTAAACACAGGTGTAATAAATTACATTAAATAGGATCCTATACTATTAAGTGTGTCACAGTCATTCCAGTGAGCCAGCATGCACAATACCAGGGCCATAGTTAATGTCATTAATTACACCTGTGTTTACTTGAAAATGACTCTACTTCTCTCTTGATTTATTCCCTCAGTAAACATTGTAAACATGAGTTTATGGTCTCAATCTCTAGTTTCAAGTCTTCTTCAATACAGCATGATGTTCATTTAGTAAATGATGCTCCATTTAGAGTCAAACAGACCATAAAGCAGGGGATGCTTTTGTCCAAATATGGTCACTTCTTTTCACTTGCTGCATCTTGCAAAAATCCAAGATGGGGACGTCCAAACCAGTCTCTACGTCACTCCTCCTCAGTCCAAATATGGTCACATCCTGTTCACTGGTTGCCAAAAGTCAAGTGGCGATGGCCAAACACCAAACTTCAGACTCCAAAACATCCACAAACCAATGAGTGACGTCATGATGACTAAGTCCACTTCGTATATACAGGCTGTGCTTTAGTCATGTGAAATCCTAATTAATGTCTTTTAATTAGGATTGATTTTATATTATGAGCTATTTCTGTGTGATAAGAGCTTTTCTTCACATATAAAATCCTACATTTAAACATGTGACATGATGCAGCATGTGATGAAAAAAAGAGACATTTTCTTGATGAAGTTCACTGAAACGGTCTTCACATTCCTTTTTTAAATCAATATCGGTCATGGAAACGGTTCCCTCCTAACATGCAGCCTGATGGTTCAGCTGGGAGGATTCTTCTTCTCCAAACATTTCTCCAGAATGCTTTCTTCTTCTTAAGTGAAGGTCGGGAACTGAAGGCGAATCATTTTCATAAGGTGAAGCCCTTTAAGATGCAAATAAACTCTCTACATCAAATCCACGACAGCACAAGTGACCCTGGTCTCTGAGGCTATGCATGGTCCTCATGCTGTCATCAGTTTACTATGATGGATGAAATGAACTATGGACCAGGAGCAGCGACCAGGATGTGTGCAGCATGCTTAACATTTAATAACAGAGCTTCACTAGAGAATGGGTGATATACAGTGAATCCTTCCCAATGATTACTTTCATTGTCCATTCGTTTGCAGAATGTTTCCCCTCAATCAAATGTGAGAGAAACTGTTAATGAAACCAACAGAAATATGAATTGATTGATTGATACTTATGAATTAAAGGGTATGAAGAGAAAAAGACGTAATGCTTAATTCAATTTTTCCCACATTTTTCATTCTGCGTTAGGAAATCCCCCACATGGACCAGCATCCTTTGCTGTGATTCTGTCTCTTTATTGCTTTCTGTGTTTTATGGAGTGGCCTGTGTTAACTCCTCTTATCTCTGATACACTCTCTGAACTGATAGCAGCGTTTTCCAGCAGCAGGTGTTAGGATGCCTGCTCTTTTCCTTATCTGTGTTTGTTAAATTAACCGGTGGACGGGACGCTCAGCGCCGCCACAATATTGATAAACGGAGGATTATGCATGGGGAAGGTTCCAGATACTATCGCTGTCTGTTGACTCGTCCTCTCTGTCCTGTGTTTGTATTCTGACTCTGGATCTGCCGCCGTACAGGAAGTTATCCCATCCTGTCACACAGGAAATTAATTACAACACAGTGAAGCCCATTTATCCTCCCAGCTCCGTTTAAAGGAGATCCTCCTCATGCCGCTCAGTGAATCCTCCCTCATGCCTTCTCATTAGTGTTTGTTTATCTGGTTTTGGCTCCTCCTCAGATTAAAGAGATTTTGTTGCTTTTAGTTGAACATTTCAGCTGCTTTTTAATCCTATTTCCTCTCATTTCACAAGATTGTCAGGTTTGTTTATTTCCAGCACAGTTGGGCTTTCTTATCTTTTTCCAGTCGTTATCAGGTTATTTTTTCCCCTCCATACGTGTGACAGGTGCAAACAGACACACAGCAAAGTATACTTGCGTGTGTTAAAGCACAGTGCTGGAGGTCAGCACATTACTTATGTTGTGACCATGCATAATGGAATTTATTGACACGGGTTCAAATTAATTTCCATGCATGAAATGAGCTCGCTGAGTACGTCACAGTGAAGACTTTGTGTGAAAGAAGGTGGAGAACACAGAGGTGTATGTTTGATTCTTACTGTATGGCTTTAACAACGTAACAAGAGAAATTCATTTTAAAGCTACTACAAGGAACTTTCATTTTGTGTTGATTTTGGCGGTCCCTGTGGACAAAAGTGGTAGTGTAGGATCAGGACTAAACTGAGACTGGTTCAGGACCAGATAAAAGATCCTCGCTGTCACTTTGAACAAATGTTATTTAATATTTTATAGATTAGTTGATATTGTTTCAGTAATTTCAATGATCTACAATATGTGGAATCATTCTTTCCCCTTTGGTTCGGACCAGATGAACGGGTGTGAAAGCACCGTTTAAACTTTTCCATTTCCAGAACCAACAGTTTCTCTAATGTTTTGAAAAAGGAAACCTTGTTTGAGAGCTTAAACCAGTGAGGGGAAATCCTGAACCTGCCCGCGGCATTAGATGTACTGTTATCTCAGTTTATTGATGTTGTTCTTATTATTTCAAACACCTGCTGTGCCATGTTTCGTTATCTTAAACTCACCGTACACTTTGTAATATGGATTTTCATGCTGCTGCTGGATGTAACTAACAAAGTGAAATAAAGTATTATAAAATGTTCTGCTTGTGTTGATTTAGTTGTTTACTTTATCACTTTAAAGTTTGAGTTTGAATAAGTATAAAGTCTAGTTAGATGAGAAGTCTGTCTGGATACGGTATATATATATATATATATATATATATATATATATATATTTATTTTTCATTATGGGGTAAATCAATCAGCCCTCCAGTGACTTAAATAACAGAGTTGCAGCAAACTTAGAAATTCTGCTTCACAACAATAATTTCCCTGTTTTAACTTTCCCTGGTTTTTGTTCCATCACCATTTTGTTTTTTTGCAACCAGAAGTGACAGAAGAGGGCGGAGCTAAGGGGGAGTTATCGACTGAAACTACTCCACAACCTCCACAACTTCCACTTCGTTGATCTACAGACTTCATTGAAGCTTTAAAACGGGTCATGGGTAATTACACTTCTTCTGTACATTTTTCATTCAACTACTAGCTCTGCAAACATTTAGCTACAGAAACAAGTGACGAATGTTATGCTGATATGTATTTAACTTTTTCCTACATTTATTGCTTTTTAAAGGACAATGCATTTATTTATTTTTGCCTTTTCAATTAATTTCAACTTCCACCTTTGAAAGTATTAAAGTTTGGCTCCAGCTTTTCAAACAATGACTTTCAGCTCCTTAATGCTGTTCAGCTTCCAAACTCTGCCAGTTTTACATTTCAACTTCAAGCTTTTTCACAGGTGCAGCACAATGCATTTGCGAATTGGGAACATTTTACAATTAATTTCACATTTTGGTGTTTTCAGCAATGCTTTGCGATTTATTTTAGCTGTCAACAGTCACGCACATTTTCTGCAGGAAGATAGAGCCTTATATTCATGGAATCACATGTTCAAGTATCACATATGAAGTATTGTCTGAGTCTCCTGAGTTATTGTGGGATGTCTTTACATACCAGAGATTTTTGTTGCATTCTGGAGCAGTAATACTTACTTTTCCAGCGTTTGAGATCATTTATTGCAATTTTGGAGAAACTCTGCAAGATGTATTTCTAATTAGTTTTACAGCTTTTGTGCCAAATGTTTGTTAATGGGAAGGCTGTTTAAGTGAGAAAACAGGAGATAAATGAAGGAAGCTTCTTTGTCTCCAGTGGAACCAGGATATATGAGACAGTGAGCGGACGATGGATCAGACAGCATTAACGTCCTTAGAGCGTTAATCACATTTTCCATCCCGCTGAGCTTAAACAAGACTCCTGCTGCTCACAATGAAAACAGGAAATGTGCATCTTTATTCTTCGCATTTTGTTAACACCCCCAACCGACTGTCTGAATTGAAGCTTTTATACCCTTTGTCTTGATTTAGGTGGAGCAGAACATAAAACAAAGCCTCAGATTTTTGTTAAATTAAATTATTCATGAGAATCATGATTTCCTCAGTAGGATACAATTACATGAAGGACTGAGAGCTAGAAACAGTTCCAGTCGGAGAGAGTTGGAACACAAAGACTTCTACTTGATGTTTTAAAATTCTGCTTCAGGAGTTTTTTTAGTCACCCAAATCTTTACCAAACATAATCAGCTTAAATTATACACATTTATTACATTTCAATTCTTCCTGAGCTGAATGGGAGGACAAACCACCAAGGTGGTAAATGTTAAACTTGTTATGTTGGTTTTAGAGTAATTCCCAACAGGACTTTTAAAAGTGCTTGAAGACAGTTTGAAAGTTTGAGCTCATATTCATTCAGCTGAGGGCAGAAATGAGGTGGATGAGTAAATAATTAATATCTGTTCCAGCAAAATTGGGACAGATTTTTTTCCAAACAGTCTCTGCAAAGAGCCACATTTGGCATTTAGAGATGATTGGACCAGCAGAACAATGTGTTTTCATTTTCATCTCACTTCTAGAAAGATTTCTAACAATGTGCTGCAATAATGAGTAAATGGTGAAAACTGCTAAAAAGCTTTTCTTTCTGTCGAGAGACATAACTCTATTGGATTTATTATTGAGAAATGTAATTCAGTCATGGCTCAAAGAGATCTAACTTTTCATGTTGCATCACCAGCTGGTTAAAAGTTCAACATAAGCAACATAGAAGAGGTCACGAAAAGAAACTGAAACCTACGAATGATGTCACGTTTTATATTGATCCAGTTTATGTTGCATGAGGAGAAGTACTTTCTTTTCTTTTTTTTAAAGTTTATTTTATTTGAACACATCTTGATGTTACAGTGCCTGTAATTGGATCTGAGTTAAACGTTATAGAGAAGATGTTTGTTCCATTATTTAAATACAGATTAGAGGAAGAGTCTGCTAGATAACGCTAAAGAATCTAAGTGACACTAAAATAAAAAATACACAAAAGAGATTATTATTACACTGAAATAGATGACAGAATAGACACCAGTTCCCATCAAAGGGTTCAGAATTTAAAAGACAGCTTTGGATATTGGACACATTTGGACACATTCTCCTCCCCAGAGACAGTTTTTAATCTAAAAAAACATATTTGAGCTCTTTGTGAAAGCTTGAACATTAGGGTTGTTCCAGGACGGAGCTGAAAGCTGTCCCACTAATAAATCTGATAAACTCATTACTGTATTTTCCAAAATGAACAGCCACTTAAGGATGGTATTACACTGGAGAATATTATACTTGGACTTGCTGAGTGAGAGCGTATTTGTTCTTCTCTTGGATGAACAGAAACTACTTAACTAATGGACCAAAATTGATCCTTTAAGGCAGTTGGTCCACTTACAGTACTCTATGGTGGATAAACTGCCTTACATGTTTAATTTGTATTAATCTCATCATTTTAGTGATGCAAGAGGAACTAACTCCCATTAGTTGGTCTGAGAGATAGACTGCGGGCAGGATTTTTTTATTTACAGATAATGTTCTTTTTAAAAAGATGCTCAAATTGGCATATAATCAAAGAGAAGGTAGTGAAGAACAACATCCACTGGTGGCGTTCAGAGCGCCGTCTAATGGACCATGGAGGTACTGATAAATGGCTAGTTAAAAATTTTAATTCTATTTTTCAGTTATTTACAAAGCAAGTTCTTTTTATATCCAAATGTGCTCAAGAATTTCACATTAATAAAATACATGAAATTAAGATGCATCATTTCAAGAATTAGTTACGTTTTTATATTAACACGCCAATAACAACACATCATCAACAAAGAGTCGAACGTGTTTCAGCGCTGTTAGCGGTCAGGTTACATTACTTTGAAATGTAGTCAGTTAATGAAAAAAAAATTACATTGAATTTATAGTAGTTAGTAACATTATTCATTGGATTACAATTTCTTTTGATTTTTATCTGAAAATGTGGATTATTTTAAATTCAATATTGAAAATATTGCACCTTATACAAAAAATGGAAAGCAGCCACATACAATTTTTGTTCCACTAATATTCTTCATTTAAAATCACATTTGCATATTCAGCATTTACCTTTGATCAAATCAGATTATGCTCACAAAAACATAAAGGCACAAACTACAGGTGTGAATTCTACGTTTGATGATTATGTTTCTGGTTTTGTTGCATATCTTTTTACTCAAAGGCAACATGGACTTTGCTCTTTTAACGTCTTTAATTTGAATCTCAAAAGCTATGATTTCATAGATTGTCTTATTTTGAATATGTTAGCAAAAAAGTACCTTTCTCTTGATCCTGACTGTTTGTTATTGTACGTCTCGCTCCGAGAAGTCTCGTTATGAAATCTTGCGTTTCATCCACATTGTAAAAATCTGCTTAATATTCAGCCATGACATTAAAATCTTTTAGAAAACACTGAGCTACGCTTCCTGTATTATACATAACAAACGCTCATCACACCGTCACTCCTCTCTCCAACTCGTTCACGTTTCCACCGGTGTCTCCCAACAACAAGTCATGTGACACAACAAGAAAACAGAAAGCTAAACAGAAAGCTAAAGACAAAGGTTTTATTTAACCGTGGGTTCTTTGCATAATGTTGTCAGACATTTATAATAACAACAACAACACTTTTGCTGGACGTAAATGACGGTTAGGATTTGCAGCCCGTTCAGAGTTCTCCTTCAATACCAGTTTAAAACACCGCTGTCCCCATTAGACACTCAGACACAAAGACATCTGGAAATAGTTACCCTTTAAGATGTAAAAGGTAAAGAACTCCTGATATAAAGTCTGTAAATGAAAACGGAATCAGTGTCAAATGCTAGCAAGGTATAAATAAAACCATTAGTTACATATCATTTATATTTATTTTACTGGACTTCCATAACTAGGGAACCATGATAACTTATTTCAATACAATTTGTTATTCACTAAATCTATATATATATATATATATATATATATATATATATAAACAATCACAAGCTCTGAATCAACATTTACATTATCTTCATTCATAAAGGATTCAAAGATTTATAATTTCAGTCTAATGCATCTCAACTTGTAAACATAAACGTCTATGGAAAAACTGCAATTCTATAATTTAATTGTATAAGTCTTGAAACTTTGATTTTTTTTCTCCTTTTACTATTGATATTTTCACAAAGACTGTCTTTTTATATACATGTATTTGTGCTAGTAGATAAAAATGAACAAAGAAAACAACCTCCGGCTTCATTTGATACTCAAAAAACATTTTCAGTGAAATATTCTTTTAATGTCAACTTGAACAATAAGATGTTGGAGAACTAGTGATATTTTATTTTTCCTCAGCAGGTCATAACCAACTTCTACTTGTTCCTTTTAATTAAAAACATGATCCCAAGCTGCAGACTATAGTTCAGTTCATTAGTTCAGCTGTGCCAGTTAGCATAAAAACCCACAGTGTTGGTGAGTTCAATCAGCACAGCGGTTGGTATTTTAATTCAGTGTGTTACATAAAGTTATGAAACTTCTCCATCATGTAAAGTTCGATCTTCTGAAGGAGATTCACTGGAAAGAAACGTGAAAATAGAAGCGATTAGAGTTTAAACTCATCTAATATGAGTTTGATAATCTTCTAAACACAAGAAGTTAGTTCAATGATTGGGAAAAGAACATTTTAGTGACTAGATCCAGGTTTGTGTCATTAATTAGCAGAAACATGTTCTCCTGATTGCAAACACACACTGATACCTGTGCTTTGTCTCACAGCGTCTCTCTGAAGTTGAACCTTCTATAATCAGTCTTCATGACGTGTGTTTGTTTGTTCCAGAGTCTTGCCAACTGCTTTTGTTCCTCAGTGAGTTCCAGCCGGCTCTCGTTGGCACTTGGTTGTATTTTCAGGCTGATTGATGCTTCACCAGAGACCAGACTTGAGTCAGTCCATCCATCACTGGAACTATTTGCAGGCTATGGCTCCTGATTTTGCATTTCTACCACAGACTCAGAGCGCCTGCTGTCCAACGGTCCATTTAAAGAATCTGTCCTGTGATTGTCAGTTTTTAATGTCAGATTGCAATTTATACACAATGAGGTCATAAGATATTTAAGCACCAGAATCTGCAGTAGAAAATGTTCAACCCAGTCTCACAGCCGTCTGTGGAAAAGTCCAGGCATGCAATTTAATGGTTCCCTGAACAGACATTAATTGTCGGCACGACTTCTTTTTAAAAAAACAGACAATTGTTTGGCTTAAAATGACCACATAAGTGCCTGACTTATTACGGAAGTTACGTGACAGTAAACTTCTCAGGAACAAACTTTTTTTGGCTCGCTCCATCTCTCCTACTTCCTGTTCTGTGTTTGCTTTTGCTGTCTTTTTACTTCCTGGTTCAAGATTACCTGGATAACATAAGAGATAAGTACGTGGAAACACAGCTCATATTTTATAGTGATAAGATGTTTCTAGTGTTTAGACTGTGACTGTATATAAGAACTGGAGGTAGTCATCATGACGTCACCGTCCACAAATCAACATCATCCCATTGGTTCGTGGACATTTTGAAGCCCTTGAGTTCAGCATTTTTGGTCGTCGCCATTTAGTTTTTTTGCAACCAGTGAACAGGAAGTGTTTTCAGAAGACTTTCTAAAGCTGATTTCAAACTGAATCTCTGAATACTTCCTCTGGAGCAGGTGAGGTCTGCAGCATGAGTTACCATGGCGATCTAGCCAGGTTAAAAATGCTGAAAATCCTCCATTACCCAATGATCTGGCTTCTTACCGCTGTGAACAGCTGGACGTCCATGAACATGTTAGAAAACACCACGATAAGTTAATTCCCATATACAAATGTATGGATTCAGGGCTGTACATCTACTTTGAGTTTTATTCATCTTCACTTTCAGTCTTTTAAATTTCTCTTTTCATTTTCAAATAGCTTTTTATAATAACCCCTTCCTTTTTTCCAGATATTTAATGATAACCTAGTTATCCAGAGTATTCAAATATAATTAAAAGTTTATTTTCTTGTTCATTTAAATTTTAAAAAATGTAATTCTTGGAGAAGAAAATAACAGAAAACAGATCTGTCTTCCAGGCACAAATAGCGACACAAGTCAAAGCTACACACCAGACAAAGAGGTGTGTGTGTGTGTGTGTGTGTGTGTGTGTGTGTGTGTGTGTGTGTGTGTGTGTGTGTGTGTGTGTGTGTGTGTGTGTGTGTGTGTGCTTACCTTTTAAACTTTAATCAGCATTAGCAGTGCAGGTGACCTCTCATCTCATTAGAGAACAGACCATTAATCCCTCGTCTGGTGTTCCTGAGAGTTCAGGTCTCCTTCTGGTCAGCAGCAGAAAAGATTTGAAACCCAGAGAGAGGAGGTAGAGACAGACCGGTCGACCTCCATAACAACTAAATCTGACTATTTCATTTTCAGTTTATGTTCATCAGCTCTGATGATTCAGAGCCGACAGAAACAACAGATTATATATCCTGCATCGTTTCCTGTGAATCCCTCCTTCATGTGAAGACAAATGTACATTTTGAGCGTCTAACACTATATTTCCTGAATTCTGGGCAACTTTTCCGTATTCATATATGGGGGAAATGTCTTTTATTGTCACAAAGGAAAACACAAACTCAGGATTCCAATCCAAAAACCAAAAAATATGATGGAATATAACGTAATACTCATTCTGTATTTCTTTTAATATTTACTCTGCTGTAGACATTTTTAAACGAGATGATACCGTAATGGATATATATTTAAATGAACTGCACTCAGTCTATATGGTCAATTAAAATAATTTATTTAATACATAAGAACAACAAAACTGCTTTCATCAGTCAGTTGGGAACAAACAACAACAGGAAGAAGATTCAGTAGATGACAGGAGGGAACTTTTCAAGAACAGCTTGAGGTTTGTCAGAGTTTATGACGTACACCTGAATGCACCATGAAGTTCCCTTCAAGGGCCACAAGTTTAGCTGTAATAACCAACCTATTAAAAGTGAAGATAGTGAGATTGAAGTCTTTAAGCTGTTTCCTCTCTTAATCTTCTGCAGAACAAACTCGTGTTTCTGTTGTTGAAGCGGTCGTCGTTCACGTAACTCTCTGAAGGGTTTTCTAGTTCTGCTGTTCCTCTGAAATCTCTCCTGCAGTGACCACGGCGTCCCACAGTGCTGCAGGAGTCTGGCTTTAAGCTCAGATGTGTTGCTTTCAAGTGTTGCTTATCTTTTCTTTCTTACATTTGCATTAAAACATAAATCCAGGGAGGGTCACCACACGGCGTTTTACTTCAAAGGCTGTTATCGAAAGCTTTGAACGCTTTAGCTGAGCGTTAATTAATACAATGAATCAACCAATTCATCCTGACAGGAATTATACAAACTGTGGGATGCTGAGTGTGTGTGTGTGTGTGTGTGTGTGTGTGTGTGTGTGTGTGTGTGTGTGTGTGTGTGTGTGTGTGTGTGTGTGTGTGTGTGTGTATATGCAGAGGACGGCTGTTTGACTTGTTGTGTCTGATCTTACAGAGATGTCTCTAGTTTTCATTCATAACTCTGACAAAGAAAACGTGTTTGTACTGAATCTGTGGTTTCCATGGAAACATCCTCTCTTTACGTTTTCTTTTATTTATAATGAGATCTTGTTGCTACCTGGATTTGTGAGTCATTTTTCATGAGCTGTCAGAGCCGAATGTTCTAGTGTGAGCCGGTGTGTGGAGTAAACCAAACCACAGCGTCAAAACCTCCTGAGTTTGATTTATTACTTCACAGATAGAAAATGAACCGCTCGTTGTGAATTAACTGAGTTCATCCTGCAGAGTTCTGTGAGTTATGGATTCAATAATAATGAGTTGCAGCTGCTCTGAATGCTGAATAAAGCTCCTTCAGAGGGGAACTCGCTCCAGTGTGTTTCCAGGTGGTGAAGAGTTCTGCTGCATCTTTTAGACCCAGTATGAAGTCTCCAGAGGGAGCTGTCAGAGGCTGACACATCGGCATCAGTTTAATGTCATTTATATAACCTTTGCGCGCAATCAGAGCTTTTCACATGTGACTATCACAAATATTCACTGATAAAAACAATATTAACATGTTTTAGGATTATACAAAGAAGGACAATTTGTTTTAGAAATCTACAATTGAGTAAATATTTTGGAGACTCACTGTTTGAGGGTTAAATAAACCTTTTCCACTCCCTGCTTATTGTAATTAATCTGACAGAAACAGAGAGGAGGTAGGAGTTGGTTTGGAGGTTAGGAGTCAGAGAGAAGTCTTTTCTCTTCTCAGTTAATTAGAGCTTTTATTCAGATCACCTGTTGGCTCCTAATTAAGAGCTGAGAACAGATTTGTCCAATCAGAGCGTGACGACATCCTTTTAACACTGAACTCTGATCCTTCGTCTTTAAATCGGACTCTTACAACAATAATATCCACATCATGTGCAACCTTTTCTTTGACAATGTTTGAAATGTGTCGTAGTCGTCTCTGCTGTGAAGATAGAGATATTATTTTGTTCAATCAATTCAATAAACGGAAGTATCCGTCTAGTGATGATTTAGAGGCGAGGATAATGAAGCTGTCGACCGTTCAGACAGGTTTATACGGATTTAAAGAAGATTAAGGAGGAAAATCAGCTGAAATTGCATGGTGATATCTCTCCAGGACGAGGGTCTCATCAGCAGGTGGAGGTGTGAACAGCTGCTCCGCTGGCTGAGCAGCTCTTTAGTTCCTTCTTTACTTCTCAGCTGATGAGTTGATGGAGTTTAAAGCTCTCTGCTCGTCTGTTTATGTCTGAAATGAAAGATATTATGAACACAGTGTGTTTGCATAAAACATGGTCACAGGTTATGAAAAACATTAGAGCTCATAAAAGTGAATATTTTAAAGAAAAGTCTGACACACTGATGACATGAAGCATCAGGACCACAGTGTGGAAACACTCTGTTATCCTGAGCTCTATGCAGAACAATATATATAATATCATAGTGTTATATTTATGGATGCATTCATGTGTTCATTACTTTTCATTTGCATGACTTAATATACTGCTGGTAGTTTAATATAGAACAATAAATCATAATTTATCAGTTGATTAATAATCTGCATCTGTAAAGTAATTTAAATGATCAGATAATTGTAGTACAGTAAAAAGTACAATATTTACTCTGAGATGTAGTACAGTAACAGTACCTCTAAAATTGAACTTACAGTACTTTCATGTACTTAGTTACTCTCCATCACTGCATGAGGATCATGTCTTTTTTTGAAAGAGGACAGTCAGTTTGTGGTCGGATCATTTCTTCAAACCTACGTGTTTTGTAAATGAAACATATTTTAATATTTAGTAAAAACATCAAAGACTGTGAACACTTTAAAGTGACACTGGACTGTAACCAGCAGCTCGTTCAGTCGACCAATCAGCAGCCTTTCTCACCACTAACGGATCCATTGAATGTCATCACGCTCACGTTCAGCAGCGTGAATATTAATGACAGCCAATGAAAGACTGTTACGTCATTTTAACCACATTCACATGTCATTCACATGCAAATGAGACGGTTACATCATCTGGTGTTTAAAAAAAACAAGCCCTACACCTTTTCAATGCTGTGCTGTTGCTATGGAAACAGCTTTAGTCCCTGCTGTGGAGTCCATTGAGAAAAAAAGGTCCAGAGTTATTTACTATTGAAAGCTGTAGTGCAAATATTAAAACATAAGACGAGGTGCATCAGTTTATTGATATATATAATAAATATATTAGAGGTTTAGCTCACAGCTGAAACTTTGACAGGATGTAACTCTGTTGTTTTATTGGAGGTGTGTTGTGTTTACTGCCACAGAGGAGACTGTGAACATTTTTCTTCTTAATTGGACAGTTTCAAAATAAAAGATTAAAGTTCTGCAGAGTGAAGTCAAAGCTTCCTGTGTTAAAGCTGCATTCTCTCTCCTGTCCACCAGGGGGCGACTCCTCTGGTTGTATAGAAGTCTATGAGAAAATGACTCTACTTCTCTCTTGATTTATTCCCTCAGTAAACATTGTAAACATGAGTTTATGGTCTCAATCTCTAGTTTCAAGTCTTCTTCAATACAGCATGATGTTCATTTAGTAAATGATGCTCCATTTAGAGTCAAACAGACCATAAAGCAGGGGATGCTTTAGGGCGGGGCTACACACTGATTGACAGGTCCACACCAGAGACGTATACGGCGTCTCTACGTCACTCCTCCTCAGTCCATATATGGTCACTTCCTGTTCATAGGTCCTCAAACCAATGGGAAACGAACCGATCACTACACCCACTTCTTATATACAGTCTATGGTTTCATCAACAGCATCACCTAGTGAGATTTAGGAAAACCGTCAAGAACACAATTCTTGCTTCGTAGTACCGACCTCTGGTTTGGTTGCTGGTGTGAAAACGTTCTCCTAAAAGAGAGTAAAATCAAAACTGGACGTTTTGCTGAAAACATTAGATACAGTATTCCTCCTTGTGATATATATTTATTTTCAGGTTGTGTGGCCATGAAAACCATCAGAAGTACGAAGAGTTCAGCTGGAGAACTGTGATCCTCGACATCTGTAGTTTACTTTCTTGTTGAACACCTCATCACGCCTCATTTTCTTCAACCACAGAGTGCTTTTCTGACAGAATAGCTTTCTGGACGCAGTTGGAGGCAGTGAAGGAGACATGAAGGTTTTCCAGTAAAAAGAAGCTCTACTCTATGTGGCTGTTGAAACCTGTAGGAGTTTGATTTCTCACAATAAGCCAGCAATATCAATATTATTAAATGTTTAAAGCACACATTTATGAAATCTTCATATTAAAACTATTATTAATATAGTGTGATTCAAATGGTTAAACATATAACCTGTTTGACTCAATAAATGATTCAAGTTTATTGAAAATACACTTCGGAAACCCTCGGAAATATTTGTTTCTAAAAGACATGACTGAACAGGCCTGCGCGGGAACGTTTGGGACTTTCCAAGACAGCATGAGAAAGATTAAACCTGGGTTTGATATTTGTCCGGGTGCATATTTTTATCTCCAGTTACAGTTACAACATGTTTACATCGTTAATGCCCATCATCCTCCTTGTTGTTCTCATCATTCTGTCCTGCAGCACCTCTTCTCACCCTCTCTCTGAAACGCTCTGTTGTAGCTCCTCCCTCCAGAAAGCAAAGTCTGCTCTGATTGGTCAGCTAGCTCGCTCTGTTGTGATTGGTCAACATTTGGGATGCGTCGGAAGCTCAGGAGCTTCTGAGGGGGAAGGCAGCTCCTTTTAGGTGAGCACTTCAGGTTTTACACTCTACGGACATTTACATGTACAAATATATACAACGCACTAAAGGAGAGGGGAAAAGTGGAAAAGCATAATAGGGCCACTTTAAAAACTTTAAAAACTCTGTTGCATCAAACTCTGTCTGTTTCCAGTGCTTTCTTCAAACATCGTTGGGACACCAACAGTTACTAAGTTCAGAAGAGACTAAGTGTTGGAGCGGTAGTTTGGACTTCATCATCTGGCCCAAACTGAGCTTCTGCTCTCCAACAAACTCTTGTCAGGATTTCTCCTCGTACGGTTGTTGAGCTTCAGTGGTGTGAAAAACGTCACTCTGGGTAGAAGGTCTTTGTTGGTGAGCCACAGACTCTGAGCGTTAAAGGATGAATCTGTTCATCATGTCGTTGAGGAGGTGGAGCTGAAAGCTGTAGAAAAGTAAATCATGCCGTCTGCTGAACAGGAAACATGGAGGAGATGAAGCCTGAGAACCAAAGAGAGAGACTTATTTTCCCCTTTCTAAATGAAATCAACCCAGTGGATGATTCTGAGTTAGTATTTAAATGAGCAGAAAATCCGATGAAGGGCTAATGTGTCCTGTTTACAAGCTGCACAGTCAGTAATCAGACAGAATGACTGAATCCAGCTCTGCACGTCGACTTTAGAAAAGAGGAGCCTGGTGAACCTGCTGCCTTCATTACTGGAAAGAAAAATCTGTTTTATTAATGAAAATGATTTAATCAGAATACATTATAACTGCAGATATTAAACTGGAAGCATCACCAGCAGCTGTGGAGGGAGAGTCAAGATCCTTTACTGCAGGAAAAGTATAAAAATATCTTTCTGCAGCAAATGTAAAAGTACTCATTATGTTTCAACTATCATACACATTATTTTATTAGAATATTATTACTGATGCATTAAGTTACATTTAACATATTTGTGAACTGTTACAATGCTTTGTTTTATAAACCCTTCACATGTTGACACAACCTGTTCTCTACTCGTCAAATACCGTCATTTACAAACGTTTAAAGCTAACGTTTGCTAAGCTAGTGCTAGCTTTTACATTATTCATAACCTTATTGATTAGCTTA
The DNA here is from genome assembly GCF_027596085.1 of Anoplopoma fimbria. Taxonomy (NCBI): domain Eukaryota; kingdom Metazoa; phylum Chordata; class Actinopteri; order Perciformes; family Anoplopomatidae; genus Anoplopoma; species Anoplopoma fimbria. The sequence continues at coordinate 28,295,165 of NC_072467.1, read as the reverse complement.
CTTTGCTAAATCTGCTTTGTGATAGCAGCTGAGTGAGTGTTTCCATCTGGAAAAGCTGAGACTGACCGGTCCTTTAATGGTGCGTATGCCAGTTACAAACGTTCTTATGTTCTTATTTTAATCAGAAACAAACATCTTTTCCTAAACGTTACCAAGTAGTTTTCATGAGCAACTTTATTTTTTTTGTAAATTCAATGCAAAAAGAGACGCCGTATGCATGAAAGAGTTGAAACTGTTCGTTTCCTGTAAACACAGAAGTTTATTTTGAAAAGAGACGTAAGATGTATGTATCGAGTGTGAACTTTTTGAACTGAAGATTTTGCCATCGGTTCAGAGATCTGAAACAGGCAGGTTTGAACTTGACAGCTTGAATCGACTGGAGAGAAGAAAACACGAGAGAACAGAGGATTCCTTCAATCATCACTGTGAAGACGCCACCGAGGAGCAACTCTGATTTAATGATGTGGACAGCCGAGGACTGAAGAATGTGGATTTCCCGAAAATAGAAACTTATAAAAAAGGGATGAAATTTTCATCTGAGACTGAATCATTAAAATGTTCTGCCACCATTTTTAAACTTAATGAAATATCTCTCAGAACAAGAACTTAATTAAACTCAAACCGTTGAAATTCATTAATTTTGATTTGACGGAGCTTCTAATCTGATAACTAGTACGATAAAAGGTTAATCTAATAGAGGAGGAGACAGGAAGTGGGGGATATATTTGCTCTTTAAGGTTTTCCTCAGTCGACCGTGAACAGTCCTGCTCCTCTCGTCTCTCTTAATGATTCACTGGAACCAAGAAGAGGAACATCTTGGGGGGAAAAGTTTCTATAAAAAGACAAACTGGGTCAAAGTGATTAGTGATCAATAGGTGACTTCAGCAGCAGCTTCATTAAATATTCTACCTGCAGTCCAACACACTATACATTTTATATATATAATGAAGAAACAGAAACCTGTGATATCATAAATGTAGAGAGATGAGGATTGATGAATTAATAATTCACTGGTTTTCTGTGTGATGAAGATTTGATTTGAACAGTGAATCATCATTTTATGCTTTTAGAGGCTTCTCAATGTCCCAATGTTTCTAATTTGACCTGAAGAATGAATCTGGGAGTTTATGGCATTAAAACACTGCTGCAGTAAAATGAGAGGTTTTCTAAAGGGAGTCTGGTGTACAGAAACAATACCGTGTTTGTCCACAGGGGCCGCCAACATCAACACAAGTTCCTCATAAAGCTAGACCTTGCTGGGATGCGTTTTCGAGAAGAGGATTTTCTCAGAACATTAAGGAACACTTCATCCCTCGGTGCGCAAACATTCAGCATTCAAAGGGTTCAGCATCTGGGGAGTGAGAATGTGCAAAAGTGGATTTTAATCAATCAGTTACATTATTGTTTTTTGTATCCAATTAGAAATGTTGTCCAGATGGTGCTGCTAGAGGAAAAGGTCTGGGGGGTTACAGTTTACTTATGATTCATCCTCTGGATCAATCTGTCCGTTTCTCGTCGAAGCATCTCACCGAGGACCAGAGTGTTAAAGCAACAGACGGACCTGCAGAAATATCCTCCCGAGGCTCCGCCTCTTGTGAGATAAAGATATTTACTGCCTGGAAAAAAATCTACCTAAATGAGTGAAATCACCTAATTGACATGCAACACTCACAGCCAGGTAATTACTTTGAGCCTGCAGAGGAAATGAGCCCTTCCTGTCCAGAGAGATTACTTTAGAGCAGCAGCGACCGCTGAGCAGGAGAAACTCATACTGAACACAAACATTATGTTAACCTGCTGCTTCACAGACTCCTCCAGTAATCACATGCAGATGGGCTGATAAGAGCTGACGGAGGATGCAGGAAATGTGCCGATGCTCTCCTCCTCTTCAGCCCCATCTCAATGTACACATGTATCTGTTCATACACCAACCCTCTGGATGCAGCCGCCATATTATCATGAAATGTTTAACACTTCTGTCTGTCAACCATTTTTTTTTCATGTCCCATTTAAAATCCTTCCCTAATTAAACCCCTTTGCTTTAACCAGATCCTTTAAAAATGTTTTACTGAGCTCCTCAGTGAAACAGTCATGTGACAAAAAAATCTGTGAAACTTTGGTAACACTATTTACAGATTCCATTGTTTTCCAATTTTTGTAAAATAAATTATCAAAGAAAGTCAACTTGTGTTTCTTTCTTTTTTATGATTGATGTCATAATAACTGTGTTATTCTGCACTAAAGACAAGTTTGAGTTTTCTCTGCTTCTATCCATGATTGCTCTGTTTCCATAGAGGAGCAGGACTTTTATATTGAAGTGAAAATCAAAACTACAGAGAGAAAAATGTGACAGGAGACAAACAAAACGCCTCTAAACTGTTTGGTGTTCAGAGGGTTTAAGATTCCACTTACCGCCTGGTACGACTTCTGAAGCATTTATTTATTTTTGAAGTTTAAGATGCAGTCCTTAGAGATCTGAAGCTCTCTTTAAAGGAATAACTCTGGAGCATTAGGGTTCATGGAACAGCTAGTCTATGACCATCAGTGCGACCTGTTTTACAACTAAACTGGCCACAGAGTGTAATCATCTTTTAACATGAACGAATCAAGACTTCACACTGGAGATACATATTACCCAGCAATCATCACTGCATATGTGTTCATGATCAAAATACCAAAGAAAATAAGACACTTATGTTTTCCACTTTTCCCCTCTTCTTTAGTGTGTTATATGTATTTCTGTACATGTAAAACGTCCGTCTAGTGTAAAACCTGAAATCCACGCCTAAAAGGAGTTACCTTCCCCCTCAGAAGCTCCTGAGCTCCTGAAACGGCTCCATTGAATTCTCTCCTTCACTTCTGTAACTTTATGAGGTCATAATGTAACTTTATGAGGTCACAATGTAATTTATGAGGGCACAATATAACTTTATGAGGTCACAATGTAACTTTATGAGGTCATAATGTAACTTTATGAGGTCACAATGTTACAGAAGTGACGTAAAACTCCTTCCGGCTAGTTTGACCCTCAAACAACAAAAGGCAACACGAGACAACTCTGAGTTTTTTAAAATATGAAACGTTGACCAATCACAACAGAGCGGGCTAGCTGACCAATCAGAGCAGACTTTGCTTTCTGGAGGGAGGAGCTACAACGGAGCATTTCAGAGAAGGTGAGAAGAGGTGCTGCAGGACAGAAGATGAGAAGAACAAGGAGGATTATGGGCATTAACGATGTAAACATGTTGTAACTGTAACTGGAGATAAAAATATACACCCTGAAAATATCATAATAGGGCCTGTTTAAATGAATGTTTTATTTTTTATTTCACAGCCCAAACTATTAACCTGAACCAGTCCTAACTATAAGCGTTATCAAAGAGGAAAGTCTTCAGCCTCCTCTTAAATGCAGTGCGTGTGACTGAAACTGGAAGCTGGTTCCACAGATTAAGGCTCTTAATCCTACAATAAGCCCTTAGAGATATGATGGTGCCTTGCCAATTAGGGCCTTTATAGGTTTGATCCATCTACATAGGTATTTATAAATCTCCTGACACCCTGATCGTTGTGTTTTTCATATTGAGTTGAAACGGAGCAGAAAATTATGATGGAAGAAAACCTTCATGAAATGTTTTAAATAGAATGTAAATGACATCCCAGGTTTGGAATGAGGGTAACGTGGCAGCAGGGTTCTCTGCAGAGGGCTGATTAGCACAGAACTGACGAGTCAAAGAGTCCCACTGAGATGAAGGATAGACCGAGCAGCTCTGTCAATCAAACCTTTCTGGCTTTGACTGCAGCTCACACTCGTCTCGTCTCTACTAGATGTTCCACTTTCTTCACCAGCTGGTCTCTTAACTGTGTGAGTCAAAGACAAACAGGAGGACTTTGATTCTCGCTCATTCAGAGTCTGTGATTGTTTATTTCTGTCCCACTGTCAAACAGTCGAGTGTTTGAATTCCTCTCTCAGACATTTTGAGCCTTTTATGAACACTTTCAGTAAGTCAGTGTTTCTGTAGACTTTGCCTGAGGGAATTACCCACAATTCATAGCAATGGGACATTAAACATGGGGTTACCAGTATGCAGGAACCTCCAGTTCTGCTAAGTAAAACCAATGCTTCATGTGTCAGAGCTGCATTCTCTCTGCTGTCCACCAGGGGGCGACTCCTCTGGTTGTATAGAAGTCTATGAGAAAATGACTCTACTTCTCTCTTGATTTATTCCCTCAGTAAACATTGTAAACATGAGTTTATGGTCTCAATCTCTAGTTTCAAGTCTTCTTCAATACAGCATGATGTTCATTTAGTAAATGATGCTCCATTTAGAGTCAAACAGACCATAAAGCAGGGGATGCTTTAGGGCGGGGCTACACACTGATTGACAGGTCGACACCAGAGACGTATACGGCGTCTCTACGTCACTCCTCCTCAGTCCATATATGGTCACTTCCTGTTCACTGGTTGCAAATAACAAATATGACGACGGACCAGACAATAACACTGATTGTTGACATAAATCAAATCGTCCAATAATAAAATTTAGCACGTGATTTGACATACAAACATGCAAATACATTTTTTACTGTACATGATATCTGATAAGCGACAGTGAGTTTATATTTTTGTAAATAAATAAAGTGATGAACTTTCCTGAAGGTTAAGTGTAATTTATAAAAACTGGATATCTTCTGAGCACAAAGAGAAAAAAGGAAGAAGAACTACTGTGATTTTGGTGGAGCAGACATCAAAGCTGCAGCGATGATAAAATTCATAAAAATTGGGGAGACATTTCTGGTAAATGCTTTTGGTGAAGGATCAAAGGAGCCCAGAGTTGCTGGCATCACAGTGGAGTGATGAAGCTGCTCCATCAGCATCATCATGTGACTCATCGCCACTCAGAGGCAAAACGATAGAGTTTAAGGAGGATTCTGACAAGGACACTAAAGACCAGAGGACCACAGAGAGAGTGGGTGTAATGAGGATACAGATTATTATCATATTTTAGTAACATCCTGACCTCTTGCTGCATCACATGAGATATTAGGAAATAACTCTGAATATGTATCAGTCTACATCAAATGGTTGGTTGGTTCAACTTCAAAAAATAAGATGGCGACGACCAGAAATCAAGATGTTGAAGGCCAAAAACCAAGATGGCGAGCTGCACATGGTGTCTCTACGTCACTCCTCCCAAATATGGTCAATTCTGTTCAGTGGTTGCAAAAAACAAGATGGTGACGGCCAAATCGCAGAACTCAACGCTTCAAAACTTCAGTCCACAAACCAATGAGTGACGTCATGACGACTACGTCCACTTCTTATATACAGTCTATGCTTCAAACCCATAAATGTGTTGGCAGCAGGCAGGTTGGACTCCAAACTGTGCACATGATGTGGAGAAAATATATGTTGGCAGAAGTTCCTTTTGATCTTTAAGCCTCACGCTGACTAACAACCAAAACTCAGCATCGCTCCCACTAGAGGCTGTGATGGGATTTGCTGACAGGAAATGGTCTTCCACTAAGGCAGCTGGCAGCCAAATCATTTTTCTGCTGGAGAGTGAGTCGATACTCACGTATAAGTGGTCCGCCTGCCCTTCCCCCTCCTCATCCTCCTCCCCTTCCTTCCCTGCTGATTCTGTGAAGTTGCCAACCTAGTTTCCTGCACCGTCGGGATGTGGATCATCCTCCGCAGAACAACGGGGGATCGTCCTTCATGTTTGTGCCAGAGACATGGCATATCATTACCACAGAGCGTTATGTAAATGTTATTATATTAAATCCTGTTTTAAAAGCCCAAATTCCCTAAACAGCTGCTAATCTCACAAAATGACTATTCCCTACCTCCAGTTTCAAATGTGCAAACATTCGGAGCAGCAGCTTGACTTCAGGAACATTTTCCAAATGATCAGCAGCCTCATTTGAATTGCATGTGTCTCATAATTAAGTCATGAAACAAGCCTAAACTATAATTCGTATGTACGAGCAGAAATGTAAGACTCAAATCCTCCACCCACCCTCACACACAACATACAGACCCTATAAGCAGCCTCTCTTCACATGAAGCCTTTATGGTCCATGAATGTGTAACAATCACACCTACAGAGAAAACCTGCAAAACGTTCCTCAATGAGAGACACATATCAACCAAGAAGACACTCAGAATAACCACAATGAGACATAAAACAAATATGCGATGCAAAATCACCAAAAGAAGAATGAAAACAACCACAAATAGAGACAAAAAGCCCAGAAATAAACCAAAACACCTGTAAAGAGACAGAAAATGATGACAAAAAGGCACAAAGCAACCTCAAAGTGACACAAAGAGACTCAAAACATAAAACCAATTCAAAGAAACACAAAACGACTCCAAAGAGACAAAAGAACAAAAAAAGAGAAACAACCAAAAGAGGCATTAAACAACCACAAAGAGACAAAACTCCACAAAAAGCCATGAAGTATGTGAGTCCTGCTCCTCTATAGGCGGTGGGCCTTTTTGCTGGTCTGTTTCTGGGAGCCCATATCTCATAATCATAGCTCACTGCTAACATACAGACGTTTAACAGCTTTAGTATTGACTTTTTCCTAAATGAATCTACTTCATCCAGACTTTCAGAGCACTTTGGTAAACGTTGAGGCTTTGGATGAAGCATAGGAAAGAAGTTTCTTCTAATCCCAGAGGCTCTTTGTCAACCTGTTGTGTTATTATTGTGTTTTTGTGATTCTAGGGAACTCTGGCAAGAACAAAATCAATTTGGAGTTTTAACACATTAGCAGAAGTCAAACTTATGAGGATAATACCCGGGTTCACAGCAGTTTCTGATAACCTGCAGCGTTTCGGTGAGCAGCTGTGTGTTTCCTGCTGACTCTGGCTTTATTTTCTGCAGTCTCATGTTTTCAAATGACAGCTCTACAGACTGAACCCATTCAGAGCTCACATCAACACCAGGAATCTGATTTGAGTTGACAGTTTAATTCAGGCCTCTGAATTAAACTGTTTACTGCGTTCCTATTTTCCAAAATTGAAAGAATGCCGAGGTTCCCCTCCTAATGGAAGAAACAAATCACTCGTTTTGTGATCTACAGAGCTGCAGGACTCAGACTGTTTCAGTGTGTTGATTTATTCCAGGCTCACTTTGGTCCACATGCCCAGCAGATATACCATTTATTTATACGTCTCTCAATCCATTTCTACAGAAAGTCAATGTTTTTGGAGCTTTTGTCTGAACCAGATCATTAAAAAATGATTTCCTGTTTCAGTTCCTGATATTGGAGAGGACAGACCGGTCCAGGTTTTTCTTTTTGATCCCAGAATGCACTCCAGTGTGTTTGAAAGCAGCTGGATTACAATCTGAGATCAGAGACATGTTTATAAAAGAATACTTTACCCAACCGGATATACAACTTTAGTAGCTGAGAAGGAATACGATGTAGGAGGTCATAAATAAAACCTCCAATAAAAAGGAGAATGTTGAGGCTCAAACTGATCAAAGACGGCTGATCACAGAGGAGAATCAAAAGAATAATGCGTCTTCATTCGTATTCGTTGACATATGCTCAGTTTTTTGGTTTGTTCGTCTGTTTGTTTGTTGGGTAAGAGTGTAGTTATATAAAGGAGTAGGACCAGCCAATAGAATTTATTTGAATTTTTGTTTCCCTTCTGTTTTTTTTACTATACAAATCATAAGAAACACAATTTTGCAATGATAATTAACTTCGTAAACCCTTTACCCATGGTGCATCAGTGGCCCTTTGATTTAAGTTTGATTCAGATTTTTTGACAAATGGACACTACTATGACCCTATGACCTCAGTCCAAATATGGTCACTTCCTGTTCACTGGTTGCAAAAAACACAAGATGGCGGCGGACTAATCGCCGAACTCGAGGCTTCAAAACCTCCACAAACCAACGAGAGACGTCACAACGACCACGTCCACTTCTTATATTCAGTCTGTGGCTGAAGGTCCATTTATCTCGTACATATTCCTTCATATTTAGTCACACTTAAACTAACACACAAAAATGAAAACTAAAACTAAGCTGAAAAATCAATAAGCAGTTCTTATTTGCACTGAACTTTTACCACTCTCATGAATTATTGCACTGACCTTTGATCGATCCCTGTTTTTGATTGTAATCAAACTGACTAATTCTTCGATTTGAGCACTTTGCCAACACCAGACTTTTTTGGTTTTAAGCGCTGCTGTTGACTTCGTCAATGTTAATCCTCCAGAGTCCTGTTCAGCCTGAGTGGAAGCTGTGTTAGGTCTCTGCTCGGTGGATAGAGGAGATTATTCTCTGACCTCCATCTAATGGGAGAACAGAGGTCAGCTCTGAGGTTCAGAGGGATTTTTCTAATTTTCCTCCAGCGTCTAAACTGTGTTGGCTTTTAACCCCTGAAAGGGAAGCAGTATCTACTATATTCCCACTTCATTACAGGTTGTGGTCTGAGAGTGGTTATATAACACAAAGTAGAAACTTCTGAACTTCACTGTGGAAAACTTAGATTGCTGTAGAATCTACAGCGTCAGACCCTCCAGGCCTGTTTGATGGTGTAGACGTGTTATTTTATGTGCACAGCTCCATACGGCGAACACTTCAACATTTTGTTAATTAATAATAAAATGTATAGTTCGATACAACAGTTAACAGAGAGATATGAGTTATTTGAACCAACATGCTGCTTTTGAAAGACACAATTTACAGTTTATAAGAAATGGACGTAGTCTTGTGACGTCTCTCATTCGTTTGTGGACTGATCAGTTAAGTGTTTTGGTTGTCGCCATTTTGAATTTTTGCAACCATAAGTGACCATATATGGACTGAGGAGGAGTGACGTAGAGACGCCGTATACGTCTCTGGTGTCGACCTGTCAATCAGTGTGTAGCCCCGCCCTAAAGCATCCCCTGCTTTATGGTCTGTTTGACTCTAAATGGAGCATCATTTACTAAATGAACATCATGCTGTATTGAAGAAGACTTGAAACTAGAGATTGAGACCATAAACTCATGTTTACAATGTTTACTGAGGGAATAAATCAAGAGAGAAGTAGAGTCATTTTCTCATAGACTTCTATACAACCAGAGGAGTCGCCCCCTGGTGGACAGGAGAGAGAATGCAGCTTTAAGAAACTTCAGCTTCACTTTTCAGAACAGAAGTGACAATTACTACATAGCAGAGTTCCTATCACTGCCTGAGCCCCCTCTACACTCGGACAGGCTGATCTCATCCAGCATTTGTAGCAAAATCTATGAAAGTTAATGTGCCATTATTCGTGAATATCCCACTATATTACTGAGTTAATAACTTTCTCATTCAAGTTTGCATCTCCAAGCGACTGGAAACGAGTTGCCCTCCGTTAATCATTTTTGTATGAGATTGTTTGAGATGTATCCATGTTCATTTTTGTCTTGTTTCGACTTGCCACCTGTTGCTGCCTCTTTGGCCAGGTCGCCAGGTCTTCATTTGACTTTTTTGCCGTTTTTGCTTTAGGACTTATTTGTGAAATACTGTGATTTGTGCTTTTATGTGTGAAACTTTTTTACGCTGCCATCTCGGCCGTGACGCCCTCAGATTTTTAATCTCAACGGAAGATATCTCGGTAAATTAAAGATGAGAAAGAAACTTCTGTTAAAGACGAAACGACTCCATGCAACTGAGCTGTGACTGAACTTGTGACGGATCTTTCTTTTATCTCACATCGTCACATTTAGTCACCGAGGGACCGTGCGTCAGACGGTGGTCGGGTTTGTTAATGGCCCTCCGCTGACCACAGCCGATCCAATCCCCCCCACCTCAGGGTGCCCATCAGCAGCTCCCCTCAGGGGGCAAACATCCAGCGTTTGGACCCGGAGGGAGGATCAAAGCGAGGCCAATCATCTCGTGTTGTCTGAGAGACGCTTCTGATCTCTTCACAGTTACATCAAAATCTGCTCCACATCTTCACGCTGTGTGTCGATGGTCCTCCAGCAGACGTCGGTTCAAATCCTCACCGTGACTCAGATCTGACAAGGTGACACACAAGGTGTTAGACTTCTTTTAATGAGGCTCATCTCCATGTTAGTCAGGCCTGTGAGGTGACAGAGCTCCATGAACCGAATCCAACTTGTCTCAAAGATAACGCTCTCCTCTCCAACACTGACGTAGACACTCTTTACCTTTTCTTTCATATTTTGAACTTTCTTTCTTCTTCTACGTCTTTGACAGAATACCAATGCCCCCCCTAAAGCCTTAAACCCTGAACCCTCAGGGACTAAACCTGTTGTGAGTGAGAGACAGTAAGGGTTTGAATCGGTGTGAATACGAATGGGACAGCGCCACTGCAATTGTGTGTATTTATTTTTTATACTTTTCATGATTTGAACGTCTTCCAGGCTCTTTCCTCACGAGATGAGAGGTCAATGTCAAATAATCTATTTATTCGTTTTTCAATAGAAAAATGAAATGTTTGATCTGTGTAATATAATCTCTGCTTTCATGTGTTTTTATGTTCCATCTTTGATCCTTAATGTTCATGAGTACATTTAAAATACCAGGCTGAACACACGTGTCGTTCTCTTTGTTTACCTTTTTTTACGTCCTTGCCTCTCATAGACTTTATATATATGAAGTGGACGTAGTCATCGTGATGTCACCCATTGGTTTGTTGACTGTGTTTGACTCTAAATGGAGCATCATTTACTAAATGAACATCATGCTGTATTGAAGAAGACTTGAAACTAGAGATTGAGACCATAAACTCATGTTTACAATGTTTACTGAGGGAATAAATCAAGAGAGAAGTAGAGTCATTTTCTCATAGACTTCTATACAACCAGAGGAGTCGCCCCCTGGTGGACAGGAGAGAGAATGCAGCTTTAACACACAGTTTTCTTCTAGAATTCAAGGTAACACAGGACGAGAAGTTGATATACAAATGTTCATTTTGTTGGTAAATGTTCTGATGAATGAGATGAATTAGTATGTGATGATTTAGATCAGACAACCCTAGAATAAAAAGTTCATATTCTCCGGTGTATACACCATTATATTGTTAAATCTACAAATTTTCTATGACTCATTTCCTTTTTCCTAATATGTCTTAATAAAGAATGTTTTTAAGATGTATTTGTTGTTCAACCATTACTTAATTTAGTACAAAATTAATAGTGCGATTATTTTTAAAGTCTCAGCTCAAGTCTCGTCCGGTTGCTCGTGTGTTACTATGACTCGCACATCGTCAAAGAAGCAGCCAGAACGGACTATTTAATACTTTAATACCTCGAAATGGACTTCAAGTTGGTATTAAAGACACCAGAAGACGGTTCCCTTGTTTGTAGCATGCAGTCAACTAACATGCTCTCTGTATTTGTTTTTGTAAAATCTTCACGGTGGATGGTATGAAGCCTCAAATGAACCTGTAGCAAGAAACGCACTTGTGTATATGTGTGTAATAACAGTGAAAACTCGTACTCTTCATCTACGCTAGTGAGCAATACAGCAAGTTGCAAGATTAGCTGGCTCATTGGTAACGCAGAGAACTTTCATCAAAGCTCTTAAAGGGCAACGTTTTTAAAACTTTTAAGACAGGAAGAACGGTCCAAGAACAGGGTTTCTGTAAAGGTTTGTCAAAATATTCTACTGTGGTGTTTGTAGTAAATATTTGGACTATCCATCTACTGCGATCTCCTCCCAACGTGGACTTTGATTTAAGAACAAACAGAAAAAAGTTATCCAGGAGAAAATACGTTCCCTTGGAATGAAATGTGTATTTTTGTTTGTCGTAATATCATTTTCAGGAGAGTAGGCTGGACAAGATGATTTTAGTCCCCACAGAGAAGACCTTTGGACCTCCAAACACCGACTGCATCCATATGAAGCTTTTCCAAACCCGCTGAGGGAACACATGATGGGGTTTTGTGGAGTCTCTTCACTGGTAGCTCACAGCTGGTTGTCTGTCCTCTGACCTCTGTGTTCGAATTAACTCCCAGGATGATTTAGAGTAAACGCTGTGCAGTTCAGAGGGCAAACAGTTTCTGTGGAATCCGCAGAGGAAGAGGGCGAGGAAGAGCAAAAGGCTTCATGTGTGGCCGGTTTGGGTTTATTCCTCCGCAGTGATCTTCTTTTGTTTGTCCTGCAGCCCGTACATGGACATCTCTAGACATTTACAGTACTTTTGACATTTAAGTTCACTGCTTTTAACCTTCAGCTTGAGTCCTGCACACAGAGGGAGTAAGTGGGCCGGAGTTGCACTTGCTCAAGGGCACTCTGACTGACAGAAGAGCAGAGAACACTGCAGAGAAACAAGAGAAAAGTTTCCCTCAAACAGCAGTTAGGACTCTTTTTCAACAACGTGCCAGTTGTCTGTCTATTTCTATCTTCTTTTAAGCCTTTGGGACATTTCCCACAATCCACCTCTTTGCCTCGGCCAGAAGAGGAGAGAGCGTAGTCAGGAACGGAGCCAACGGCGTCTGATCAGATTCTTCTGCTCCTGTCGGCGCTGTACTGTATGTTGGCAAAACCACAGGGGAGTTTGGCTTGAACACAGCTGGAACTGTGTGGAGAGAAGATTAAAACATGAAGATCCATGGAGACGAAATCCAGAGGGACAGTGAGCGCTCCACATATCTCAGAGAACAACTTCATAAAGTGAAAGAATGAACCAGTCTTCAACCTCTGGTTCTATAAAGTGAAGTCAAAGCTTCCTGTGTTAAAGTTGCATTCTCTCTGTCCTCAACTGTCCACACACTTGTTATACTTCAATATCTGGGGCATGATCCTCCTCTGGTTGTATAGAAGTCTATGAGAAAATGACTCTACTTCTCTCTTGATTTATTCCCTCAGTAAACATTGTAAACATGAGTTTATGGTCTCAAGCTCTAGTTTCAAGTCTTCTTCAATACAGCATGATGTTCATTTAGTAAATGATGCTCCATTTAGAGTCAAACAGACCATAAAGCAGGGGATGCTTTAGGGCGGGGTTGTACCACAAAAAAAAGCCTCTGTAGCCAAAACCCAATAGATTGTACTTCATGACTATTTCACAAACTGCCAAATATAGAAATACATGTTGCTCGTTCTGCACTCTACCTTTATATATTTCTTCCCAACGCGACAGAATAACCTTTCACATTTTAAACACATTTGTTCTGTTCAACATTTCCCAGCAAGCAGAATGGGACATCCACTTTAAAGCCTTCATTTGATTCCTCCTGAGAGAACAGCAGGAGACGGAAACGTTTTAACAACCTTTAGATTGAGAGGTAACCTTTCACTCAGAGTTAAATAATGGTTTTATTCTTCACGTGTGAATTTATCTATTGGAGTTTGTCTAAAAGGATTCCTGATTGACAGGTCCACACCAGAGACGTATACGGCGTCTCTACGTCACTCCTCCTCACTCCATATATGGTCACTTCCTGTTCACTGGTTGAAAAAAGCCAAGCTGGCGTCAGACAAAACGCCGAACTTGAGTCTACAGAACATCACCTTCTCTGGAGCAGATTAGGTGTTCAGCATCAGTAACCATGGCGATCTACCTCCATAGGAATGAAACCACCATCGTAGGACTCAAAACCCAGAGTTAATCCTGAAGTTACCTCGATAACCCTGGATCCTGGTTCGTAGTACCGGCCTCAGGTTGCTTTATGATAATTTATGCAAAGAAGACGGCTTGAGGAAAATAACTACTCAAAAAACACAAAAAAACAACAACCTTGAGGCTCCTGAAGCAGCCAACCTCACAACACTGATAACAGGGTTGTTGGATGAACTCCTGTCAGACGTCCAGGACAGCAGGGCCAAGCTGAGACTCCATCTGACCTGCTGAGGTCTGCTGAGAACAGATAATCAGAGCAAACAGCCGGAAACAGTAGAGCTGCTGGATAAAAGTGAGGAATAGGAATCTTACATATAAAATGTGCAGTTGTCATTGTGAGTCCTTCTTTCCACAGAAGCCTGCAGCTGCAGCTTACACTTCCACATGTGACCCAGTTTCATTTAAAATATCCTCAGAAACTTCTTGGACCAGAGCTGCAGTTTAATCCTCTCCTCGACTCAACTCGTCCTCTCCGTCGTCTCTTGTCCTCTTTTCTCTCTTTTTTTGTTGTTGTTGTGGATGTTTGAGCAGCTTTCAATCAATCAATCAAGTTGTATTCACATAGAACCTTTTAAAAAGAATCGTATGCAATTTAAAATGCTTTATAAATGATTTAAAAGACGATTTGTTATAATATACATCCTTAGTTTTTAAGCTTTAATCATTGTTTTTTATAATATTTCTAATCCCTGGAGTTAATTTTATTCTATTGACTTTTATTTATTGATTTTTACCATTTTTAATGTTGCAATTTATTAATTTACATATAGATTTTTTCTATCCCCAAGTGAAACAGATCCAGTTCTACATTTTGTCCACAAACAAATACAATAAATAAACTTATAAAACCCTACATGAAAGTCGGACTGAATAGATGTTTTATTAGTTTCTGTTTTAAAATATTAATATTTTCATCTCCTCTCAGATGCTGTTTAAACAGACTGGAGCCTCTAAAAGCAGCTTCATTAAATCTTTGTGTTCAGCTAAAATAGAAGAACCAGAGGATCTGAGTGGATTCATTGGTTCAATAACTAAAAGCATTTCTCAGAGGCGGTCTGGTGTGAGGTCATGTAAAGTGCCCTTCTTATAAAAGAAGAATCAATCGGAAAACACAGAGCTAAACAGAGTGAAGATTTTAAAATCTGAGGGGTAACAGCTGGACGTAGGTTTCATAAATGTCAGGAGCCGTCTGAAAACGGATGATATTTAGAAATAAAAGACGGACTTACTGATCACAGGAAAAAGAATAAATCCATGTAGGTACCGACGAGTTTAATAAATAAAAGATGTGTTCGTGGGCGACACCGGATCTTTGTTAATTAAACTTTTTATTGCACAGAGGCTCATTTACATATAAATAGACCAATTTTGCTCCAAATGTCCTCTAAATGACCTGATTTAAACCCGTGTGAACAGAGCAGTCACACTTTGAGGTTACTCTGCTCCTAATGTTTTGTATTCCGCTTATTATAAGCAGAATATACACCAGAAATATAATGTTAATAATGAGTAGGTAATACTCATGTCAGTAATAGTTTACTATTTGTCGTCTTGTAAATCCCTCGAGTGATGTTCTGAGATTCTGAGTCCCATAAACCAGTATACTGTGGTTGGACTGGGCGGCTCCCAGTGTGAATGTGAGCTGATGCATGAAGATCAACAAAGAGAAGAAATCCTCTCGATTTAAAACAGAGAAACTCTACTTTACATGAAATAAACCACTTTCAAAGAATCCCATTAAGAAAAATGTAAAGAACAGCTTGAAGATCAAAAGAGAAAATGTATTTCATTTTTAGCAGCAGCCTTTAAAATCATTTCTAGGAAGCAAGCTCATAATCATGTGGTTAGTGTGAATCATATACTTTTCCGCCTCTCTAATGAAGTGGACAGATGTATATGAACATTCATGGAAACGCACCTTAATGTGTTATTTTACATTCTGAGAGATGCTCCATCAGCTACGCCTTGTGCTGACGTAAATACAGGTCTCCATGGTAACCGGAAAACAGTAGTGTGTACTATTACTGCCTTTCAAAAACACAGAAAAATACCAGGTTATGATTGTTTTTTCTTTTTATTTTAAGTCTAATTGTTTTTAAATGAATCTCTAAAGTCTAATGTCTGATGAAAATGTGTGGAAGCATATTTTAGAGGTGAATTAACACAATAACAAGGAAATAAGTGACAGTGAAAGAACAACATTATGTAACGCAATCCTGTTTCATAAATAAAATATGCAACTAACTGTCTAAGTTTCATGTATTAATTTGAGGAATATTACAGTCTGCTCTTTGCTCCACAAACATCTCATGTTTCCATCATTTATTCAATGCTTTTCATCCACACAACAGCTTTTACAATATATATTTGCAATATTAACATCTTTTTTTAATTTGCTTTATATTGGACGAGTCGACTCATAATGTGATTATCTGGCCTGCTTTCATTAGTAGTGGTTTGTTTGTGTGTTTATTTTTTTTATTTTTTTTTAAGGACCTTCAGACAACTACTATACTAAAAATATAAATAATAACTCTTTATATGAGACACAATCATCTAACACGTTACTCCTAGACAATAGATCCTAAATATCTAAGAAATCAATACTACTTTAAAGCATTGCAGCCATAATATAACACACAACACGTCCTAATACTAGTGGGAAAAAAAGCTCAAAATGAGTTTTATCAGCTAATTTCAAAATATCTTTTTATCTCTAGAGGCCTAAAAATTGCATATAATTTCAAGAAATGATGTTTCCTTTGATTTTGTACATATTAGAAGCTAAGCCCCTGGTATTCATTGTTCTTTGCTGGTTTTTGAAGTGGCCTTGTTGCAGTACAGCATATTTTCCAGAACTTTTAGGCCTTGAGTGAGATTTTTATGACAAACTACTATTTCAAAGCTCAAGAATGAGTTGTAAATATTCAATCTCATATCTATTTCCCCAAAATGTCAAACTGTTCTATTAATTGTAACAACCCAAAAAGTTATAATTGCTAATACTTGAGGAATAAAGCATTAGTAAATTATTTATTAACATTTACCAGTGAGAAGCACAATATGAGCATTATTAAAATACTGTGCAGCCTTCAGCTAATCTTCTGCCTCCAGTTTTAGCTTCATGCTGCAGTTGTTTCATGTTGTTTTTGTTCTTAATGAGCTGTTCAGCCACGTTTAATGAGGCCGATCCATATAATAGCTGTTTTATTATAAACATATGTAGGTGCATCCAGAGACAATAGGAGGGAGCACTCATCAGTCCTTGCACATTTGCACCTTTGTTTAAATGAGGGAAGATTAGCAGCACGGCAGACGTGTTCACCATGTCGGCTCTGAACAAGAGTCAGTGAAATCACAAACACATGACACATGCAGGAAACACGCAGGAGCTTTATTTATTTCCAAAGGCAATTCAAATGAAACAACAGGCTCAAATTAAAATTCACATTATGTACTTTTTTCTCTCATCAAAACAAAAACGAAAGATAGTTTGGTGAAAGTTTCTGAATTCTGACATTTTCTGGCACTAAACTTTGTAAACAAACATCAGAGCGCCATCGGCGTAGAACATGCGCACTGTCACACACATCTACACAAACACCTCCTGTCCGTCCACACATGCACCTCTGCTCTATATTCGGGGTCACTCTGTGTTTAAACGTGTCGTGTTTCTTCCTTTGTTGACATTCTTATAATTGACGCTTTGACCTTTAGGTGTCGTCTTCCTGTCCGTCCTCTCGTTAGTGAGGAGAGACGGAGAACCATCACGCTGTCACATGTGAAATCTGTGTGACACCGGCTGAATACTTACACTTCTGTGTGTGTGTGTGTGTGTGTGTGTGTGTGTGTGTGTGTGTGTGTGTGTGTGTGTGTGTGTGTGTGTGTGTGTGTGTGTGTGTGTGTGTGTGTGTTTGGTGGACTGATGTAGACGAGGTTGTCAGTTCTGAAAGTCAACGTCAGTATTTGCCAAAACTGAATTATCTTCAGACTGAGAAAAGTTGCAAATACAAAACAGGTCAACGCTTTATATTAATGACTGTTAATGAATAGGTAATAAGGCCTTTATAAGTGCTTATAAGAGGCTTACTAACAGAATTATTTTTGATTGTATTAAAAACAGCATTATAAACACTACTGGTAGATTTTAAGACATTTATAAGCACTTGTTAACAGTTTATAAAAGCCTTATGCATTACAAAAACATTGATCAAGTTTTACTAAACTTACCCATTAAACTATTGTCAATGATTTATTAACCTTTTGTGGCTAAATAAAGAATATTAAATACTTTATTATGTACTTATTAACAGCTAAAATGAGAACAATGTCTTATTAAGGTTAATACATTCTTTGTTATGCATGTCTGATCCAAACCCTGGCTGCAAAGGCCTAAGTATAGATGGCTCCCCCACTCTTTCACAGCACCTCCATGTGGCATTAACACTTCATGTTGTCAAAGTTGATCAAATGTGAACAAAGAATTACATATAAAAACAATGTTTTAGCACTGGAGCACAAAAACGTCTCTTTTTTTCATGTAAATGTCATCCACATGCAGACAAAAAGAGAAATGTTCTATGAAACATAGATTCTAACAGGGTGTGAACAAAAACTAATATAAGTTAAAGTAATAAAAGTAGTAAAAGTATTAGAACAGTAAATTGTTCAGACATGCTGAAGACAAAAAAAGTGAAATTTCGACATATTTGTAACATATTCTCTCATTTCCAATATACAATTGCCGTGAAAGTTAGTTTTATTGTATTAATATTGTACAATTTGTTTTTATAGGCTTGTTTCAGGTTTTGTTTTAAAGTGCGTTCTCTTTGTGTAATGGAATTCCAATTATTCAAAATGTAATAAATAAATAAATACATAAAGACAAATATGCCTATAATAAATACACATAAATGTACGAGGCACAAAAGGTCTCAGACCAAAGCAACCAGGCCACGTCCCACAGCCAGAAAGACTCTGAGCTGCAGTCTGAAGACCAGAACATCAAGAACCAGGTGCAGGAGCAGGTTCAGAGGGCCACTGAAATCCTGGATCTGAAAAAGAAAGGAGACAGTCCCTCTCAGGAACTCACAGAGACCAAAAACCAGCTGTTGGACAAAGAAGCTGAACTCCTGGAGAACGACAGAGCGTGGAAAACAAAATACAACGCTCTGGAGGACGAGTTCAGGAAGGAAGTGGACGAGAGACAGAGCTGTGAGACGAAGCTCAAACTGATGGAGACAAAAGTCAATCAGATGGACGACGAGAAGAAAGAACTGCAGGACAAGTTCACAAAAGACCTGGCAGAGGAAGAACACAGCTGTGAGAAGAAACTAAGACTGATGCAGACAAAAGTCAAACTGATGGAGGACGAGAAGAAAGAACTGCAAAACAAGTTCACAAAAGACCTGGCAGAGGAAGAACACAGCTGGGAGACAAAACTAAGACTGATGGAGACAAAAGTCAAACTGATGGAGGAAAGGAAGAAAGAACTGGAGGACGAGTTCACAGAACAGCTGGCAGACAAAGAACAGAGCTGGGACATGAAACTGAAAGATTTGCAGGCAACCTACAAAATTCTGAATGAAAAGTTCAAGAGGGAGCTGGCCAAGAACAAGGCCAAGAATGAAGAGTGGGAGATCAAATTAGAGGATTTGGAGGATGAGAAGAAAGACCTGGAGGAGACGCAGCAGAGCTGGAAGACTGAAGTCCAACAGCTGCACACCAGAGTCAAACAGATGGAGGACGACCTGGTCATCAGACAAGAGAGCTGGGAGACAAAAGTCAAACAGCTGAAGGACGAGAACAAAGTCCTGGAAGACCTCTGTCTCAAACAGAAAAACAAGAGGAGAGGCTTCTTTCACAAGAAGACCACAGAGGACAGAGAGACAGTGTTGGAGAAAATGAAAAGCAAAATGCTAAAGGAGGAAATGGAGAAGAAAGACAAGAAGTAGAAAGCTGCGATGGAAAAGACAGAAAAGATGGAGGCGAAGAAGAACACCCCTTCACCTCTCCAGCCTCCCTCCATCTCCCTCCACATACTTCTTTCTCTAATCACCCCTCCATCTATCCACCTCACTACACTCCCACCTCCCTCCTCCATCACCCTCCATCTCCATTTATCCTCCATCTCCCTCCTCCACCTACTTCATCCTCTCCTCAGCTCCATCTTCCTCAACCCCTCCATCTATCCACCTCACTACACTCCCATCTCCCTCCTCCATCACCCTCTATCTCCATTTCTCCTCCATCTCCCTCCTCCACCTTTCTTCATCCTTTCCTCACCTCCAACTTCCTCACCCACTCCTTCATCCTCCATCTCCCTCCTCCAACGTCATCACCCTCAACCTTTACTTCTACCCTCCCTCCCTCTCTCCACTTTCACCCTCTATCCATCCTCCCTCCCCCCTCCACCCGTCTGTCCGGGTGGAGTTTGTATATCTCCTTGTGTCTGCGTGGGTTTTCCTCCCACAATGTAAAAACACAAAGATATGCACTTTATGCTGACTGAAGCTAAACATCTACTTCAGTCATATTTCTGTTCGGGTTTTCCCCTGGTGACCAGGTTTCTCCCACTATACAATAATCAGTAAACATTCAATAAAAATTCAATAAATAATCAATATTCAATGTATCAGCCTCTCTGAATGATCATAAACAGTATAAATACATTATTGTGTGAGGTTTAGGAGATTATGAGGTAGAAGTACTGGTATCTGTTTAAGTTAAGTTAAGGGAACGACAATACCAAACTATTTAAATCAATAAAATATTGTTATGCTTTTTGTTACAATTTTATCAAAACTCATCATTTCTTATATCAGTATGTGATTCTATCAAAACAATGGTCCTTTTCACTAAAAGCACAAAAACAGATGATTTTACTTAAAGGAAAATCACATGAAACATACCGGCCATTACCATCATTTTCAGTGACGTTTTTGGAACATATTTGATCATTTCAGCCGTACTTCAGAGCACAAACAAAGCCTTAAATATTAAAGTGCAGTTTGAATAAAGCTGATGGACGTGTCCCACTTTGTGCCCACACATTGGCTTTAAATGACACCCCTCCTCTCTTCTCACTCTGTGTTTTCGGCTGTCGAGGCTGAAGTCGTCACGCTGTCAGACGTTAACCTCACGACCTCGACTTCAGCCCCAGAAACTTTGTGACCCTGTGACTGTGTCGCCGAGTCCGAACTTCAGAGATGATGATTAAAAGTGACACTTTACCTCCGCTGTGCGAAAATAACTAATGCTTCCACTTTTAGCACCTTGTTCTTTTTAAGTTCTCTATATGGTATTCAGGGCATTAATATGTTAGCAATAATATGTATATCAAGATATAGCGGAGTCATTTCTACCACAGATGATCTGTGCAGACCATCAGCAGCGTCTGGACTCCAGAGGTGGTAGTAAACATGTCCTGTGTTAACTGTGTTAACGAGCACTCTGCTGGTGCTCCCCATGATATCTCTCCTATAGATAAACACTTCAAACGCTGCTTTGAAATGTTAACTTCACAAAAAAGGAAGCATCATTTACCGAGAGGATAAACTCCGGGGGAGTTCTGGCAGAGTTAGATGCTTGATCGCGGTTGGAGTTCTGGGGTTATGATCCGTTATGACAACACGCTGACAGTTCTGCCTCCGTGAGCTTCACTAACTGAGGCAAAGTTAAAGCTCATCTCAGTTTAAGTCATGAATCCTCATTAATGATGTTGGCTTTTCATAGAGCATCACATCAACAGTGTTATAAGGTCTGCTCTTTGTAACTAAAATTGAATAAACGAGAAAAAACTACACATGCCCTTGTGGCTTATACAGCAAACGAAGTGTTTGACTGAGAATCAGTCTGACTGAATTGGTGGAGGGAACGCAGCCGACTATTTCTGTAACTAACAGAAACATTCAGACTTACATATGTAGTAGTGAGTCGTGTGTATAGTTTGAATTGAATTGAGTTATATCATAGTAATTCTAACTGAAGGGAAATATTGTATAACTCGTGTTATCTTAAGAAATTGTGAAGTGATTGAGACTGAATGTTTTTTATTTTGCTATTTTAAAATTCCCCAAGTAAATCATTGAAAGGTTATATTTCTAAAACGTAATTACAGTGTGGAGTCTGGTCATTTTCTTAGATAGAGGTGTCTAAAGGTAAATTGTTTGCATAATAATAGTGACACATTTCATTCAACGTTAAAACAGAAACTCAAGACAACAAAACAAAAGTATTAGTAATTGTAGAGTGAGTTATATGTTTTAAAGAACTCAGGGCCCTTCCCTGACTAAACTAGGGATAAGTGGGCTACAGTAACATAACAACATAACATAACAAAACAACATAACATAACAACATAACATAACAACATAACATAACAACATAACATAACAACATAACATAACAACAAAACATAACAACATAACATAACAACATAACAACATAACATAACAACATAACATAACAACATAACATAACAACATAACATAATAACATAACATAACAACATAACATAACATAACATAACAACATAACATAACATAACATAACAACAAAACATAACATAACATAACAACATAACAACATAACAACATAACATAACAACATAACATAACAACATAACATAACAACATAACATAACAACATAACATAACATAACATAACATAACAACATAACAACATAACATAACATAACATAACAACATAACAACATAACAACATAACATAACAACATAACAACATAACATAACATAACATAAACATAACAACATAACAACATAACATAACAACATAACAACATAACATAACAACATAACATAACAACATAACATAACAACATAACATAACAACATAACATAACAACATAACATAACAACATAACATAACAACATAACATAACAACATAACATAACAACATAACATAACAACATAACATAACAACATAACATAACAATGTAACATAACAACATAAACATAACAACATAACATAACAACATAACATAACAACATAACATAACAACATAACATAACATAACAACATAACATAACATAACATAACAACATAACATAACAACATAACATAACAAAATAACATAACAACATAACATAACAAAATAACATAACAACATAACATAACAAAATAACATAACAATGTAACATAACAACATAACGTAACATTGTAACGTAACATCGTAACGTAACATCGTAACGTAACATCGTAACGTAACATCGTAACGTAACATCGTAACGTAACATCGTAACGTAACATCGTAACGTAACATTGTAACGTAACATCGTAACGTAACATCGTAACGTAACATCGTAACGTAACATCGTAACGTAACATCGTAACGTAACAATGATGATGACCTTGTGTTGTTAAAGCTCAGAAAGACTTTTTGACCTCAGCCCAGCTGTGCACGATATAAAATCATACACAGACAAATATCCAAGGTCTTATTATGCCGTGTTACTGGATAAACTACATGTCAGCTCTGTGGAGCTCTTTGATTGGTTATTATTATTATTATTATTGAGTTATTTTTTAATCAATTATTTTCCCAGACAATCAGACACACTTTATGCAGTGTTTACCATTAACCATATAATCTTAATGTAATATTTATGACAGAATAACTTTCACCACATCCGGCAAGCTTTCATAAAAACAGGCAGGGACAAGAAAACAAACGTCCTCATCCCTTTCCCGCCATCCTCGGGCGCCCTTTGCTCGGAACACACCGTTCATTTTGATCTCAACTAAACACTTGTAAAGGTTTTATGACTGCTTCTTATACAGTCAGACAGATAGTCAGACAGACAGACGGGAATATAAACAGCAGATAAAATGCTCAGACCTCCTCTGTGGTTCCTGCTACAGGCCGTGTTTCCAGGTCACATGTTGCCATGGTGACTCACATTAAACTTTTATTCCTTTCCTCCCTCAAAATGAGAGAAATGTCTGAAATCCCTCCTTAACTCTGACATATCAAACCCCTCTGAGGATATTCTCAGTAACTTTATGAACACGGCCGCTGGTGGAGCTTTTTTCAGTAAAAAGTCATTTCAGTGAGAAGATGTCTGAGGACACGTGAAACCTCCTCAGGACATGACTCAGCTTTTTTAAGTCTCTGTGGTCTATTTTTACTCTTCCACATAGTCATTTTCTGATTCGTCTATGTCGTTGTAAATTGTTGTACTGAGGAAAATTAAAATTCCTGCTTTGTTTGTTTCTCTCTGCAGAGATCTCCAGATGTTTGTTCTGAACATCTGGACTCCAGAGGAGGCGGAAATGTGACCTGGGTGTTGATGTTCCATATATAACGTCTTCAAACTCTTCCTTGATTCCCTTCCTCACCTCTTGTCCTTGCATCTTAGTCCCTCCCACCTGAGTCAAGGCAACTGGCATCTAACGAAATGAGTTGCCTGGAAGCCCTCTTTTTTATTTGAGTTTAATGTCACACAGCTGCATCATCTGTCCATTTTATTGAAGAATCCATTAATAGTTTTTAATTAATCTTTTTTTTCCAATCTTTAAAAAAAAATGCCCATCACAAGCTCCCAGTGTCCAAAGGTGATGTGTTTAAATAGATATATTTGAGCCATTTATTAGCTGTTCTTGAGCTTTTGATCACATCCCATGATCTTCATCTGCAGACCAACAGGCACAAAAACTCATTTTAAGCACTCATGAAAATAGAAATTACAGATTTAGACTAACTGTTACTGCAATTAGTTAGCTGGATAAGCTAAAGAATGTACTGGACCGTTTACACTCCTCTTTTCTTCAACGTTGTATGATTGAAGCCTCTAGTTCAGCACTGTGGCCGTCGGCATTTTGGCTTTTTTTGCAACCAGTGAACAGGAAGTGACCATATATGGACTGAGGAGGAGTGACGTAGAGACGCCGTATACGTCTCTGGTGTGGACCTGTCAATCAGTGTGTAGCCCCGCCCTAAAGCATCCCCTGCTTTATGGTCTGTTTGACTCTAAATGGAGCATCATTTACTAAATGAACATCATGCTGTATTGAAGAAGACTTGAAACTAGAGATTGAGACCATAAACTCATGTTTACAATGTTTACTGAGGGAATAAATCAAGAGAGAAGTAGAGTCATTTTCTCATAGACTTCTATACAACCAGAGGAGTCGCCCCCTGGTGGACAGCAGAGAGAATGCAGATCGGTTTAAGTTTTGAGACCTGCTGCCAGGAACAGCCTGAATAATTAAATACAAAGCAAAGAAGTTGAATATGATGTTATGTAAATAGAGTAGTTCTGATGTTAAAAGTCCATCTTAAGATCCGCATGGGGCCGGATTCACAAACTCACAACAACCTCTCAGGGAGCTGTTAGCTCAAACCAGAGAGCCTGAGGAGCAGCCTCGGGTCAGAGTCACGCTTTCTAAAACTTTTTTCTCACTGAGAGATGGCTAGCTGGTGGGGACAGAGGGCCGTTTATCAAACCCTGTTGGAGACACTCAGACGAGTCCTCCGGTTTTATCAAATAAATAGAATAGATCGTCTGCGCCGGTAATTGAGCAGCTATTTCGGGCTCAAGCTTCCACACTTTGGGATGTTTTTTACAGCTGCCTTGAGATCAGACTGCACTGAGAGAAGCAGCTCCGTCTCCAAAGCAAATTACCTCGACGTCCACATACTTTAACTGGAGTGACTGAAAGGAGAAGTGAAGTCTGGAGGTTTAGTGCTTTGGTGAAGTTCACTGTTTGTGTGGCTCTTTAGAACTGTGGAGATGTACTGGTGGGGTCCAGTTTGGTGAAAGATGGAAGGTATTTAGATATATGAGGACTTCTAAAAAAGTAGCTGAAGTACAAAAAAGAATTGTGCAACAAATAAAAATCATTCAATAATTCAGTAACAAACAGTGAAGTCGGCCGGTCTCTCAGGCTACAGCTGTCTCTCCTGCACTGTAACTACAGTCTGCAGCTGCATCGGCATCTGTCGGTTTAGCAAAATGCTCTCTGCCTCCTCATCATTATGCTCACAAATTGATCAATTTAATATCTTTTGAGTGGCTTCATTTTTCAGTAATACATTTCTAAAGATCTAGTTATTAGTGTCAGTTCTCTGATGAACCAGAACCCGACCTGCAAACAGCAGAGCAAAAGCCAGGAAACCCACATTTATCTCTCACATCAGGCGTTGAGATCACGTTCCTACATCATTTAGTTTTACTCTGAACACAGAAGCATTAGGAAACTAAAAGGAGTTACTAAAGAAAACACAGAGTCCATCTTCAGAAGTCCAAACACACAGACAGAGGCCTTAAATAAATCAAGAAGACTCACGTGGTCTTAAATGAGGAGCGGTCGGACGCGTTTTTGGCCTTTTGACTAACAACACCTGGTCAAAAGCCAAAGCTGATATTTAATGGGCTGGTGATTCAGTGGACTTCATTTCCTGCAATCTGATGAATTTTCATGAATCATTTTTTGAAGAAAATGGTTTCATTTATGTAAAAGGAAAACATATACCTGCCCACCAGGTGTCCTCAGGGAGCTTCCCGCCTTAGCCCATCGGCTGACCTGATCACCTGTCTGCACACCTGCTTCCCATCCATCAGCCTCAGTATATATACTCAGTTTAATACATTCGAATGATGATGTGTTTTTATGATGTGTCATAACCAGCATTTAAATCCAGCTCCAGTTTCCTGAAACTCTCACAGAAGCAGAAACAGTTTCTCTCTTGTTGGTGCTAAAAGTACTGAAAGGAACCAAAAGTACAGAAACCATTACACAATGATGTTTCCAGAAATGGTCTTCAGAGGACGACACTGAAGCTCAGCTGGAGCCTTTAAGTTTGACTTCTCTCACCGAAGTTTGTTCTGCAGAGGCCGAGGGCCGCACAGAGCATCAAAGCCCACCGCCCACAGCTCTCAGAGGCCGACGGTGTTCCTCCATCAGACTTCACAGGGCAGCCTGGTCTCATCAGGCAAATGGAATGTAAAATAATGTGCGGCTATTCATAGATATTCCAAGAAATTAGCTCGACTTTAGTAGAAACCAGAGGCTTCATAGGAACCGTTGCTCTGGTGCAGCTATTTAACCCTTTAATCAGCAGCATCACTGTGGTTTTAAGTAGCTTTGCAAGTAAAAAGAAATAAATATGATGATAATAAACAACACATGACTGTAGCTTCCCTTTCCAGATCCTCACATACTGCTGGTTTTAGTTGCTTAGTTATTTTAAGGCCAACCATGATTTATTTTCTTAACCTAACTTTTGTTGCGAGTGACACAAAGGAAAGCGTAATAAATAACTGTAATAAACTGTTGGACCATTATTATTGATGCATATTATTGATGCATTCACAGGTAATCAGTTGTGTAATGTTGGTGAGGCTCATTTTATCTCTAACAATACTTTGTAATTAATAAACCAATCATGTGTTTTTATATAAAATCTTCCTTTGCAGACGTACAGATGTACACATGGAGGAGGACGGGATCCTGCAGAGACAGGAGAGGTGAAGAAGAAGAAGAGGAAGAGGGGAGGAAGAGGAGGGGAGGCTGGAGACCAATCAGAAACATGAGTTTATTATTATTAATCAGTTCAGAGCGTCTCGGTGGAAACATCGGCGGTAGACATCCGGCTCCTCCCGACACATTCACACAAACCCATTCAGATGTTTGGTTTATTAAAGAGACAGGATGTCAAATAAACTCAGTTATGGAAGCAGACAGTCTGTGAAAAATGATCTGAGAGAAATCACTGCATAATAACTGAGAGTAAGAGACGACAGAATGATTACTGGTTATTAATGTGGAGTTATACTTTCATGACTCCTGGAAGCGGTTAGTAAGCCTCACTCATTTCATAACAATGTGGATATTAATTGTGAAATGAACAAGTTAGTGAACTTGAAATGAAATGATGAAATATAAATTAGTAGATTAATATATTAAATAGCAAAAAAACACTTCAAAAGTAGAGAATCATCGTGAGGCAGTCAGCTGTCAGGAGTCAGAGGAGACGTTTTCTCTAAATGAGTTTTTTCTCAGACTCTGATCCATAAATCTCCCCTTCAGTAGCTCTGACATACACCAAACTGTACAGCTTCATTCATATCTATATTCTGAAGGTTCACACAGAGGGGTTTGTTCAGATATCATTCATAGAATGATTTATACAACATTTTAGTGCTAAAAACATGGAGATAAAGAGTGATAAAAAGAGATATCCAAAATGTAAAAACTTTTTTCAACAAAATGAAACAAGAATTTTACACTTGCACATATTTGATAAGATAATTTCAATATTTAAAAATAACATTTCAGAAAACTTGTTTTTGTCTTAATGTTAATAATCAACTGGGGATTTTTATGGTGATATCTATTAGTTAAAGGTTTAACCTAAAGGAATAAATAGTTCAACACACTTATGAGCTTTCTTTCTGAGTGGAGAAAATAAATATATCAATATTAATGTACGCAGGGTTAGCCTAGCTTAGCATCAGAAGCGCCTTCGTTTTGGAGGCTTCACTTCAAGGCAGCAGAGAGTGAACAGAATGTGAACAGAATGTGAAACATGATTAATATCAGCCACTTAGGAAACACGAGGAGATCAGTCTTTTGCATTAAAAACCTTCAAACATTGAAATAAAAATAAAAATGATTGTCTCACCTTCAGAAGTGCTTTCTCCTCATTAGTGTGTGGAACAAATGCATATTATTTATTTATATTATTTGTTTTGCTTAAAAATCCTCCAGCTTATAGGTGATAAAGGTATGAATATATCATTCATTTTATCAAGTGCTTGATAAGTGAGAGCAGAAGTGAAGTCCTCTGCGTGTTGATGTGGTCACGGCTCAACGTCGCTGTTTTATAATAATAACCGACTGAGTCTTTGGATGAAAGGTTCGTTTAATAGTGAGATGAGGAAGCATGACTTTAGCTTTCTATGCAATTATTATAAATAACAGGCTGCACTATTGGGTCACAATATCAAATCATATATCATATATCATATAGACAGAACTGAATTTTAAGTGTCTTCATTAAAATGTTTCTCTACTCAACTTCTTGAACCGTCAGCGTGAAGAAGCTCAGCTGGTCTTCACTCATTAAACCGAGAACGTGTTCCCCCCCGCTGTGAGGCCGGTACCACCAGAGCATCTGAAAGAACCGTGTAGAGTATTAATGTATGTGCAACATGCAGACACACACATCAAAGAGACTGTTTTATTACTGTGAGACACTGGAGCTCAAAATACTGCAAACATATGAAAAACAACTGCAAAGACACACAAAATAACTACAAATGTATGCAAAACAACTATATAGAGATGCAAAACGACTGCAAAGAGACACAAAATAAGTACAAAGCGTCCGCAGTGACTGCAAACAGATGAAAAGTGACAACAAAGAGACATAAAATAGCTGCAAATATAGGCAACACAACTGCAAACAGACACAAAACAACTGCAAAGAGACCTAAATGAAAACAAACATATGAAAATTGACAGCAAAAATACACAAAATGACTGTAAATAGATGCAAAACAACTGCAAAGAGACACAGAATGATTGCAATAGACATAACACATCTACAAAGAGACCCAAATGACTGCAAACAGATGAAAAAAACAACAACAAATAAATGCAAAACAGCTGCAAAGAGACAAAATGAATGCAAAGAAATGCAAGACTATTAGAGTTACGGGGAAGCCAGAGGGACTCTTGAGTAACGAGGCTTTGAAGTTCGCTGGGGGACTCAAAGAACAGATAAATAATCATGAGCATTTCTTATGTTTTGCTGAAGGATAAAGTTTCTTCTGAAGCTGTTCATCGTTCTGACAGAATCTCAAACACTGATCAGAAAAAAAGCTCCTATTTTAACTAAAATCAACAGTTAAAGCTGAAGCCAACTACTTTCATGATCTTAAATGATTTGGAGACGTATAAGTTTTATTAGCGTGTCATGTGACGCTGTGACATCACAGCGTGGGTAACAAGCTGCTTCCTCTTCAGTCCTGGAGAGATTTCTGCAGATGTTCTATCAAAGTGTTAATGAACAGCTGGAAAAAACGAAGCTTTACAGAGCTGTGTCGTTAGGAAAACAGCTGACAATGTTTTTATTTATCTGGAGCTCCTCGAGGGTTTCCTCATGAAAGGACCATGAGACCAGTAAAGTCGTGACATTCGTCCTGGTCACGGAAAAATGAGACGATGGTGGTGAAGAGACAAAGACAGATGAAAAGGAAACAGATTAAAAGGTTAGGAAATGAGAAGGAGGCAGGACAGGATGAAGAGGAAGCACTGAGAGGAAGCTAACGGACAGAAGAAACAAGATTAGAGGTTAGAAGAGAAGAAGAGAGGAGAGGAAACAAGGAGGGGAGGTGAGAAAGAGAATGAGCTTCCAGAGGATTGGAGGAGGAAACAAGGATGAGAGGAAAGGTGGTGTTAAAGATTGAGGGCAGAAGATGGCGAGAGAACAGAGAAAATCAAAAAAGAGAGGAGATGAGATGAGGAGGTAAGGTAAGGTAAGGTTAGGAGAAGAGGAAATAGAAGGGACAGAACGAGAGGAGACGAGGAAAGGAGGTAAGGAAAAGTAAGGGACCATGAGGAGAAAAGGAGACAGAGGAAGAGAAAGAGGAAAGAAGAGGGAAGACGACACAAGAGGAAATAAAAGACGACAAGGGAGGAAAAGAAACAGCAAATAGGGAAGGAAGAAAAAGGAAAGGAGGCAGGAAACTAAACGAGAAGAAACAAAGGGAGGAGAGGAGGCTAGGAGGCAAGGTTAGGTTAGGAAAGAGAAAAAGAGACAGGAGAAAGGATAAAGAGAAGGGAAGGAGGCGAGGAGAAGAAAAGAAAGAAGAGGGGAGGAAGAAGGAGGAGAAGAAAGGAGAGGAGGAGAGGAGGAGAGGAAAGGAGGAGGGAGAGGGAGGAGGAGGAGGAGAGAAAGGAAAGAGGAGAGGAGGAGAGGAGAAAGGAAAGAGGAGAGGAGGAGAAGAGAAAGGAAAGAGGAGGAGAGGAGAACTCTTTGAATTGAATAAAATGCTGATATTGAACCATGTGAATTAAAAACATATTTTAATAAAACAGTTAACCAGACAGAAAGCAGTGATATTAAATAAAACATTTTGAATGGAGGATGTGATGATGTCATCAATCAAACACACTTTATCTCATTCATTTCATTTGACATCTTATTCTTCCTCCGTCTGCTGTTGTTTCTCTGGAATCTTCTGAATATGAAACGTTTTCATTGAGTCTTAATATTCCTTCAGGTTCTGCTGTCAAACTGAACCTGTGAGGATTTATTTCATCTTTAGAAGTCGAGAGCATAAAATATCATGTTTCCTGAGCTCATGTTTTATTCGCTCCGGAACATTTTTCTTCACTGACTCATAAAACTTTTTCAGCTACGACCTTCAAAGTGTTTTCATCGTTCTTTAACCTGCAACGTTTTAAAGTTTGTCTCCCTGAAACTTTAAACTAAAGGTTATTTTGAAAAAGGTTTGGAAGCTGGATGAAGGGTCATTTGATAAATCAAGAGAGGAGGAGAGTCATTTTCAGCTTTTTTTACTTATTTAATATTCTTTACTGTGTTATTACTTATTTACTTATTAATAACACTTGTTTTGATCTTGTTTTCTACTATGTCTCTAGTTTGCATTATCCTCTCTGCTACTGTAATCCTGCTGTGAGACTAATAAAGGATTATCTCATCTCATCTTATCTTATTTTACACAAACAGGGCAGAAGTTGTCTTATTTATGGGAAAGATGTAATCTTGCCTCGTTGTGACTCAGTGAACGTTGGTTATTTGACTCTGCATCATCTCTAAATATGTAAAGCTGCTGTAGTGTTCTGATTAGTGAACTGAGACTCTGCTGTATCTTTAAACCATCGTCTGTATCTCTCTCCATCAGTCACATTCAGAAGGGTTTTAATGCCTCGTGGAACCTCCTCCTGTGTTCATCACAGCCTCACTCTCTCTGGGGTTCAGTGTGAGGATCTCCAGCTACAGACATCAAACACTAAATTACATTTATGATTTATGGCTCTGATCCAGCGTTCCCTCTGTTGATGAATCCTCAAATAACGAGCGATCAATCAGTGAAGCATCTCGACTCATCGTTCATTTGGTTGCTGGATGAACCGCCAACGATTGTGGTTATTTATTATTTTAGTTATGAATAATTAGTATAACACTAAAATAATAAATTAAATTAAATATATATATAATATATTATTTTTGTTTCATTAATATATCTATATATATAAATATATATAGATATATAGATATATTTATTTATTTTATTATATAACGTTTATATTGTATTGTTTTTTTAAGATGTCGTCTTGAAAACTGTATCAAAATATCAGATGGTGAAATAATAATAAGGGAAGAATATCAACCTTCCTTGTGACTGTTGTGAACCCGACAACACTGAACTGCACTTCAGGAATAACAAACTCCTCCACAGCCTCCTCGTGTCAGCCTTTGAACCGAAACCGTGAGCTGTTGGTTACCATGGTGACCTCAAGATATAGGATCAAAGCATCAAATACCTGATAGATGTGCAGCATGAAGCCAGATGTGTCTCTCTGTAGTCTGATTTGTAAGCAGGCTGCATCTACCTGCTGATTCATTTCATAACAAGTTCATGGAGTACATTCAAAACGGTCTCTAAGGGCTTAAATATACATTTTGTGGCAATAAACATATATTTTGTTGAGTAATATTGTCACACAGTATTGTGAAAAACGTCTTCTGGAACCCAAAAAGGAAAGGTCAAACAAACACAGGACCTTGGTCCAGGAGATCAAACGTTAACATTTCATCATGTCAGTCGTTAGTTATGTGAGCTGTTCAGGCTGTGGACTTGTTTCTTCCAGGAGACCGTTGTTCGTTCCTCATCGGAAACAAGAAATCATTTGTCACGTAACTTGCATACTTCGGTAGCGCCACTTTTTGAGTTATTTTAACCCAACAACCATCTGTTCCTAAACTTAAGTTCTTCCTCTGAAGACAGGTTTCAAAGAATGAGGAGAAACGTGTTGTAAGATATTATATGAACCGTTGTGTAAAGATTGGTTGAGACGTTAGTGTCGTTAGTCACTCTTTTCCAACCTAACTTCCTGTGAAGACGGAAGTTTATTTTGAAAGACATTCATTTAACGATGGAAACTTTCCTCACTTCAGCTTCAGCTTCCAGAACTGATGCTTAAGTTGAACCTAGAATGTTTTGGTTTGAGGCTTAGTAGCTCTGGTGTGATGAATATAGAACGTAGTTAGCTTGTAACATTTCCTCACAACACCTGGCCTCTCGTCTCTGACATCACCTTGTTTTGTTTTGCCGTGGCGTTATTTAACGCTGAGACTTGACGGATTGGTTCCTTCAGCGTGTGACTGGTGAAAACCCGTCTGTCTGCCTCGTCTTCATCGTCGCTTCATTGCAGTTTGAAGGAGGAAATGCTCAGCTGTTGGCGTTGATTGTTTCTTTTCTCATGATGGGGTGAAAGAAGGCGAATAGGATCTGTGTCTGTCTGCTTCAAAGTGACACCTAGTGATTCAGACTTTAATTCAGGACCCATGAGAAACATTCTATCTGTGTAATCTGGTTAAAGGAGAACAACATGAAGCGTTGACCGTTGGGTTTCAATCTGCTTTCACACCTGCTCACGATGTGTCAGGTAGCATCGATGTCATCGAGGTTAAACACGTGTTTTCATCAATGAGCTCCCAAAAGCCAATAAATGTTTTAATATGTTTGCATATTTAAGTGTACACAATCAGCCCCTTGTATAAAGCAAACACGAGCTCTTCAAGTTCAGTTGTGCAGAAATCACTTCCCTTCTGGCTGCACCAATAAACCCTCATTAATGTCAAGTATTCCACTTGATTGGCTTCAGCGCGCCTCGCTCACTGGAGTGATAACAGCTGCTCGTGGGCTCCGTTCAGCAGCTCTGTTTGTTGTGCGCCCACGATGATGAAACGTCCATATGTTCTGTTAGATTACTCAGATTTCAGCACAACGTGCTGCAGCCGTTGTGCTGACGGAGGCAGCTTTCCTCCTCCGGTCGAGATGTTTTCAATCACATCTGACATTATTTGCGTGTCTGGTTCTCTGTCACATCCTGGTAATCCGTCGTCCTCGCCCTCACTCCTCCACAGATGGATGAGAAAAACAAAAACGGAGCTTGTTTGTTTCCAGGTGGATTCATGGATCAACCTGTTTGTCACGCTGGTGGCAGACTGAATGTAAACATCTTCCATCGTTCTGCTTCCACCTGAAGACACGTCTTATGTTTGAATTAAATGCAGCTCATGGAATTAGATTCCACCCACCATTACTTTTGGATAATTGCACTGATTGCCTAGTAAGCGATCTGCATCAGAAAACACCAGAATAACACCGAGGCAGCTGCTTCATGAATGCGTGGAGAGAAGTAAGACGTGCACTGAGAGCAGAGTCATGCATTAACGACGTTTATGGACTGAATGAATGAGCACATGCATCAATTATCTTCAAATAATTGAAAAATCGGAGTGTATTTGATGGAATAGTGGGAGAACATTTAGTTAATATGAGCTTAGTGTCACGGAAATGATATCTGTTGGATTCGTTTACCTGGATGTTAATTGTCGTCATGACGTCACTCATTGGTTTGTCGAATGATGTTTTGAAGCATTGGGTTCTGCAAATTGTCCGTCACCATGTTGGCTTTTTTTGCAACCAGTGAGCAGGAAGTGACCATATATGGAGTGAGGAGGAGTGACGTAGAGACGCCGTATACGTCTCTGGTGTGGACCTGTCAATCAGTGTGTAGCCCCGCCCTAAAGCATCCCCTGCTTTATGGTCTGTTTGACTCTAAATGGAGCATCATTTACTAAATGAACATCATGCTGTATTGAAGAAGACTTGAAACTAGAGATTGAGACCATAAACTCATGTTTACAATGTTTACTGAGGGAATAAATCAAGAGAGAAGTAGAGTCATTTTCTCATAGACTTCTATACAACCAGAGGAGTCGCCCCCTGGTGGACAGCAGAGAGAATGCAGCTTTAACACAGGAAGCTTTGACTTCACTCTTCAGAAGTGGATGTTGCCTCCTGGGTGGAGTTCTTGTCTCATATGTGATCTGATGAACAGTTATTCCATCAAATTAAGTTCCCCATGCCATATTTCTATTTTCCAAACTACTCTAGCTGTCATGTTTGTCGATGCATTTATCATTATTTTTAAATAATGCAGAGGGTGTATTTAGCCTCAAACCTTGGGGAGAAGTTTAATCATCAAATTATCTTCTGTTGCAGTCCTGATTGATAGCTAGTCGATCTGCCCGGAGTTAATTCAGTGTAAATTGGTTAATGGTCTTGATATTTAAGCCATCTGGAGCAGAAGATTGACACCAGCCTGCTTTCACTTACTAATGTGTCAGATTTAAATCCCTGTTATATGTAGAACCTGAACATTTTTTATTTGCCCACATGAAACTCCCTAAGTGTCTCTACAAACTCACCAGGAAGGCATCAATTTATTCTGAAGCACGTTTCAGCAGCTCTGATAAAACCAATAAATTTACATTTAAATCCAGATATTGATGCTAACAACCAATTAGTCTCAACAAGGAGAGTCTCAGAGGAATTTACAAGGACGAGTGTATGTGATCTGAGATAATCAAGAGCTGCAACATAAAATGATTTACAGATTTATTTTTTGATCACTGGAAGTGACTTCAATGTCTCCAGTCCAAACTGTAGACAAACACGTGAAGAATAAAACCATTATTTAACTCTGAGTGAAACATATTTCACAAACAGCTCAGAATACCTGATGAGATTGATTCTTTTAGACAAACTCCAATAGATAAATTCACACGTGAAGAATAAAACCATTATTTAACTCTGAGTGAAAGGTTACCTCTCAATCTAAAGGTTGTTAAAACGTTTCCGTCTCCTGCTGTTCTCTCAGGAGGAATCAAATGAAGGCTTTAAAGTGGGATGTCCCATTCTGCCTGCTGGGAAATGTTGAACAGAACAAATGTGTTTAAAATGTGAAAGGTTATTCTGTCGCATTGGGAAGAAATATATAAAGGTAAAGTTTAAGTGAAATTCTGCCAGTTAAGGTTATAAGAACAATGGAGGAGAATAAAATAACTCATGAAGTTTTCAAACCAGATGACAAAAGTCTGGTGCAGAACGAGCAACATGTATTTCTATATTTGGCAGTTTGTGAAATAGTCATGAAGTACTCTTAACCCTCAAAAATCAGTTGCTATTGTTGTGGCAGAAAACCAATGAAGAGACGCAGTTCTAGGAGTTCTACACGTTAGTCCTTACATCATATCTTACATACTCTTAATCCCGCCCTTCTTCATCACTTTCAGCAAATCACGTCTTGTCGATTGGACCATAACAAAGCACGTCTGGCCTTTCACTTGCATCCTGTTCGCTTCTTAAATGTCAGGTCATAGTAACCTTCTTGGCAGGACACATGATATTTTCACAGGACGTGATCTTATTTCCTGGCACGACGTTACCCCTGTTCATGGGAACCGCTCGTCATTCCCACAGATGATCTCATCAAACAAGTTATTGGGGTTCAACATAACACGTTATATAAAGTTGTATAAAGTTGTATATTAGATAGATTTTCCTCAACACTCTCTAGAAACAAGGCTCTGAAATGTCCCTTCCCAGAATACGTCATCCATCTTTTCCCTGAAACAGCCCTCAAAAGTTTCTCCAACTTAATTCCATCCTCAGACGTTGTGTTCGGACAGAGGGTGAGGTCTCTGCTGGGCTCCTCGGGATGAATTGCTCTTCTTTATCTGTAGGTTTGAACATTAATTCCCAGATTGTCTCCGGATCAGCGCTCACATTGGATGTGTATCCTCGCTGCCAGGGACTGTTTGAAGCAACTGAGTCACAAAACTAATTTATTTTTGACGCAGGAGTCATGTTGGAAACTCACCAAACTTGCATCTTAACTGTTTCCACTCCGACAGGCCCAAAGCTGCTGCAGAGCTTCAGACTGACAGGTGTGTTGATTCACCTGTTTGTGGGATTTGTGATCATTTATTTGGATGAGCATGTTTTATTCATGATGTTTGCCAGGTAGTCAGGATTCTCTTTGTTTCCATCAACCCGGTATCACAACACTGCCTGGCCATGCAGACGTCAGGAAGATGTTACAAGCTTGCTATAATTGTGTCTCATGACTCTGCTTCCACCCCGTCGCCTCTAACGTTTTAGAGGCCTCAAACTGAAGGCTTTGTGCTGCTGTCACTGGCTAATATTTAATATTTATACCAATATTTACTGTGTGTGTGTGTTGTCTGCTGACCAGAGAAGACATTTCACTTGGTTTTTTATTTAAATAATAGAACACCGACACATGCTGCTGCCTTCAGGCTCTCCTCGTCACTGTAACAACTGGAGAGAATCACAAACTCTACATAGTGAAACTCAACTAAAGGGAAATTTCTGCAACATAATTCTCTGTTTTAAGACCCGGTGTTGTCTGTGCTCTGATTCTGTGGTGTTTGATCAAGAACTGTATCTGATGCACCAGACATGAGTGTGTCCAAACTGATCCAAACATTAGACTGAATATAAGAAGTGGACGTAACCCATTGGTCTGTGGACTGATGTTTTGGCCGTCGCCACCTTTTTTTTTGCAACCAGTGAACAGGAAGTGACCATATTGGGACTGAGACGGCGTATACGTCTCTGGTGTCGACCTGTCAATCAGTGTGTAGCCCCGCCCTAAAGCATACCCTGCTTTATGGTCTGTTATTTTTATGGAGGATAAAGAGTAGGGGACCGAGTACTGAACCTTGGGGGACACCTTGACAGACTGGGGCTCTGTTGGAGTTGGACTTATTGATACTGATCTGTATGATTTTCAGTGATTGATGGTGGTGACGGCAGCGCTGAGGTCCAGTAGGATCAGAGGAGAGAAACCAGACTGAAATGGTTGGTAGAGTTGTTTTGAGTCCAGGTGGGTTTTAAGTTGGGAGGCGACGGTATTTTAGACAGTAAAGGAACAGACATAAGTTATGTTCTCCTCAGAACCCATTTAAAACAGCAGAACACAACACAGAATGTTCAAAAGGTCACGATCCACTGTGAAGTAAGAACACTTTCACGTTTATCAACAGAAAACACTGAAGTGGAAGAAAAACTTTTTCACTTCCTGTTTGATGTACTGTATTTAAGTTCAATTTTGAGGTACTTATACTTTAATTCATATCCAAGAGGGATCGTTGTACTTGTCACCTTTATTTTTTTTATACCTTTAGTATGCATTACTAACATTATTAATACAAAATAAACATGTAAAACAGGATTATTGGCACAATCGGTTTAGAATAGATGAGTTAATCCAGTTTGCAGATGTGGAAACTAAATGAAACAGCTTCATTTGTCCAATTCTGAGCATTTACCAGCAGCCTCCTTTTATCCAATCAGCATTCAGTGATGATGAATAGATTCATGAATAAATCCAACATCAGAAGACAAACTGCCTTCTGTTCAGGACAAAAATATAAACGAAATTATGCAAAGTTCCTCCTGAAGTTGAGCCAGAAACAAGAAGGTTTTATTTGACGTCAAACATCAACACATTGTCACCAAGCACACAAGTCTGTCCGGTGTAAATACAGCTGGGACGATGTGTCAGAGCAGACTTCCAAGAATGACCAGAATGAAAATGATAGCCAAAAAGCAGAGAGATGATGAGCTTCATGTTTTTAAATGTGGCTCCTACTGTTTGTCAGAGGCAGAGACTCTCAGCGGAGTCCGTAAATATCAGATTCTAGATGTCTGATACTCGCTCTGTCGCTACCTGAACCGCTGACAAAGTACTCCAGGCAAAAGTACACAAACTGTAGGAAAAGTAAAAGTACTCACTGTGCAGTAAAATGTCTCTGAATTATTAGATAGTTTATAGTGAAGCAGCATGTTACTGTTGTAGCATCACAATGTGGAGCTACTTTATAAACAGTTAGCTGGTTTGCTGCAGTGGTTCTCAACATGGGGGTCTGGCCCTCCAGAGGCTCCCTGGATAAATCTGAGGGGTCCTGAGATGATTAATGGGAGAGAAGAGGAAGAAACTAAGTTCTGATACATAAATCTGCTTTCACTTTATGAACTTTTCTTAAATTCGAGTGTGTTTGAGGGAAATGTGGGATAACAATTGAAATTAAATGTCAATGCAAGACTTTTACTTGTCAGAGTATTTATACACTTTAGTATTTTTAGTTAAATATCTGAAAAAAAGTACGGAGTCGATATTTTGAGAAGAAAATCGTTAATTTACAAGAAAAAAACTAAATCAGGAACCAGTTCACTTCATTTCTTCTGATTAGGACCAATTCACCGTAATGTCTCTTCAAAGTCTTGATGCTGATGATTAAATGGTGTCCTGATCTAAAATCATCAGTATCTCAATTATCCAACTGCAAAGTTAAATTTGAAAAAGTGAAGCGCTGAACAGAAAGGTTTTGTTTTCTTGTAAATTTATGACTTTAATCGCGTAAATTCTAAACTTTTATTCCAGATTATTACCACTTTCCTCAAACTCTGTAATTTATCTATTTTTACTTCCTAACCACTAAACAAAAAGTAATGAGGACAACAAATTGACTGAGTTTGATTCACGTCAAATTTCAATTTGCAAAATGTATGTGAACTTGAAATCAGTCCAAACACTTTGAGTAGAAATATGTCTGTATTGGATAGACTTTAGTGTTGCTCTTTTTACAGATCACTTACCATCAGAATGACAGAAACAACAAACATGTGAAATGTGTTAATAGTTTAAGTTCTCACATTGTCGATGCACAAAGTTGTTCTTTCTTATTCTCCTGTTTCAAAGACACAGTTAGTCGTGTTTGTGACGTGGTGAGTCAGCTTTGATCGAACACACAGGACGTCGTCTCCTCATCTGTTCGTTCTGCAGGAGTCCATCGAACCGGAGAACGGAGAACGTTCAGTGAGGAGACGTGAAATCTGAAAACACACTGATTATAAATCCAGACAGAGTTCATTAATGCACTGTGTCTGTTTAATCTTAAGCTCAAGGAAAACATGCATCAGTCTGTTGTGACGTTGATTCAGCTCTGAGGTTCTGACTCATTGACTTTCATTAGGTCCAGCAGCGCCCCCTACAGGTGGAGAGGCATCATTACTACAACCAGAGATTTATCAACTTTATCTGTCTGTCTGGGAAATAGCATTCATTAAAACATTTCAAACCTTTAAAATCTAATAATTATATATGTGTATTTGGGGAGATAATTGGCATTTGAACAGGCAATCAAAGATCCAAAGACAAATTATTCTGTCAATGAAACACGACTCGAAGCAGCTTCTCGCTTTAAATAAATCTCTTTTTATTTAAAATAATCACCTCTAAACGATTCAGACTTCATTATCTGCAGCCCAGTCTCACATCATTAACATCACACATCCACTCAGAGGGCGTTTGGTTCCAACGCTGCAGACAAGCAGCCGTTTCTAGTGGGATGGATCACAGCTAACTCAGCAGAAAAAAACAGAATCTAAGAAACAATAATGAAACTGATGGTTTTCACAATAATCCATCGTATTAATGAGTCCTCGATCATGTTGTTGTGTTGAGAAATACGGTAACAGGAAGAAAAAACAATGATTCAAACGTGAGCTACACGTAGAGATCATTTACTAAATGAACATCATGCTGTATTGAAGAAGACTTGAAACTAGAGATTGAGACCATAAACTCATGTTTACAATGTTTACTGAGGGAATAAATCAAGAGAGAAGTAGAGTCATTTTCTCATAGACTTCTATACAACCAGAGGAGTCGCCCCCTGCTGGACAGGAGAGAGAATGCAGCTTTAACACAGGAAGCTTTGACTTCACTTTTCAGAACTGGATGTTGACATGAAATAACTTTGTTATAACTAACAAACAAAAGAAAGTTTATATTCACTGAACAAAGATTATGAAAATAAAATGCATATTTCACATTTTACATGCTGAAATATTACATTTTCCACGAATAATAATAATTTTAAAGCACTAGAGGGGTTTGATGTGAGACTGGGTTTGAATCTGAGTGATGATTGCATTTACAAAAAAAAGGACAGACTTCTATAAATCACAGGATGAGATGAAAACACCGGTCCTCGTCCTCCACAAAGACCCGCCCCCGTCCTCCTCGAGGTCGTCCATCAGGGAATGACCGGTCAACACACTCGTCTGAGGCTTTGTTCAGATTCCATCCAGACTTTGAGTCTCCTCTCAGTATTCATGACTCTCAGTAGAGACGCTCCACAATAATAAAACCTCCATCACTCCAGAGTGAGTCCTCGTGGGTGGAGCTTCCTCCGTCAGTCGTCGGGCTCGGTGACACACTGCTCCACGATCTCCCTCAGGTTGGGGTTCTCCATGGCGGCCGCCACTCGCTCCTTATCGTTGATCTGCTTGTTGACTGGAGACACAATACAATTTGAACAAATAAAATACACAAACGATGAATATGAATGATTCATAATCTGCTGACACAGAGCTTTTATTTTGAAGAAAGTCTTTTTTTACTAATAGATGTTGTTTAGTTTAGTAGATGGAGAACTACTGTTCAAGGGTTCAACTGAAGGAGACAAAGATCCTCTGAGAGACAGATGATTAACAAGAGAAGAAATCAGCATCATTGGTTAAAGAAACTGGAAGTTTGGAATCAAAATGTGTGTTTGGCGTCACAGTGAACAACGGTGTCGTCACAAATATATAAACCAATTCTCACGGTGATCACACCATATTCAGAAAATGCAATCATATGTCGAAAAAGAACTCCAAATCACCTCTTCCGGATGTTGTTTTTGTTCGAAACTGATTCCTGAACGACCTAAATGAAGCAATTTGTCTTTACAAACGTCTGGTGGCTGCAATAGATTCCAAAACTCCAAATTTGTACGAGCATTTGCTAATTATCATCCTGCCGAGACGCTATGCTAACCCCAAGAGCAGCGAGCCCCTCAGCTGCCACTAGAAGAGCCACTTTCACCTCACTAAGCCTTTAGTGTGAAGGATCTGGCACCATCTAGTGGTGAGGCTGCAGATTGCAACCAACTGAAACGTGCAGAAATAATCACGTGTTGCTGGACTTTAGTAGGAAAACACACAAACAAATAAGGAGTAACTATTCGTAAGATATCATATTAAACGTTGTATGAAGATACGTTGAACAAAAACCCAACGATTCTTAGTTTAAGGTGGTTATACATAATAAATAATAATAATAAATAATATACACTAATGAAAACACACTTAATAATAGATTCCACTTCCACTATCCCCCTAAATGTTCCACCCGGGTCCTTTGTATTCTGGAGTTGACTCCTCGCTGCAGAACACTGAACACCGGCTCAGCTGGAGGTCATTCAGTCTACAGAAGCTATTTC
The DNA here is from genome assembly GCF_027596085.1 of Anoplopoma fimbria. Taxonomy (NCBI): domain Eukaryota; kingdom Metazoa; phylum Chordata; class Actinopteri; order Perciformes; family Anoplopomatidae; genus Anoplopoma; species Anoplopoma fimbria. The sequence goes on along the minus strand of NC_072467.1, from coordinate 28,253,157 downwards.
CTCTTCTAAATTAAAAAAGAAATGAAGACAAACTCACTATCTTCTTCAGTAGAATGGGTTCCCTCTGAAATGTAAATTTCCAGCTGAGAAGAGAAAAGAAAAAACAGAGGATGATAAAAAGGCAGCCGCAAGCTCAGGTGAATGTTTTTTTTAACACAAGTTATTTATTCAGGAAATTCAATAAGGAGTTCAAAGTGTTTAAAAAGAGTTCATTTAAATGTTTGGTGTTAAAGAGAACAAAGAAACGCTCAGAATGAGGAACGACAACAGAGACCAACAGAGACACAGGAGACAAATAAATATGTTTTGAGGGTTATTTTAGACCATAATGTTCTTCCATCTTTGTGTCAACAGTTTGTTTGTTTTCCTGTTTCAACATCAGACTCAAAGCAGCTCCATAAAGAAATGATTTTTATCAGTTCAATAGTCCCAAAGCGAGGAAATGTGTAATATTACAGCAGCAAAGTGGATAAAGCATCAACAAGAGACATCAGTAATAAACATAATAAATAAGTAAACAAACAGTAAATGTTTCATAAATGATGAAACCGTAAAAAACAACAAAAGCTTTGGTTCACATTATTGCACATATGAAGATGTAAATATGAAGTGTTGATATATTGAGTATTTTTAATTGCATAGTGGTTAACGTTGCATATTAAATAATTAATGAAGAGTTATTCGTTTTGGGAGCAGTGTTGTTTGTGCAGTCTGTCAGCAGAAAAGAGCTTCCTCTCTCCACCTGCTGCTTCTCACTGCCGCCTGTTTGATTCCCGTCCAGGAACTCGACCTTTGACCTCTCAAACCAGTTGGTGAATAAGCAGCTAATTACCGTCCTTTTACCCCTCACCTCTCTGAGTTTCTCAGTCGTTCTCTTTTGAATAGTTAATGAAATAACAGCTGAACTCCAGAAGTTTAATCTTCTTCTTTTTCTTTTCTGTGGATTTGCTGAGTCATGTTTTGAGTTTCGGACTTAAAGCTTCTGTTCTACGAGTTGAAACGTTCATGGAAATATAAATTCATGTAATCGCCGCCGGCTGGTTTAACCATGAACCAAAGGAGATGTAATGACTCAGTCACATCTGGACTCACAGACGTGATGTGAATATCTTTAGATTCAGTTTGACTTTCACTTTCTGAGGATTTCATTTTATCTGATGTGCATCTGGTATAAACGTCCATAAATCCACTTAGAAGTCTTAGGAAAGAAAAGGAGCCGATTATAAGTGCAGAACTTGCCTGAGAATGTTCATATTTTAAACTTTTCATCCATATGACAGTCATTTAGTAACAGCAGTCCCGTACATGGTTCCACAGCAGACAGGAGCTGATAATGGGTCATTCTGCTCATTTTAATGGAGACAATTTGACCTTTTGGCTGTTCGAGAGGCTCTGAATGTCCAGTGGACCAGAGAAAGAGGAGATGTGTTGTCCGGTGAACAGTGTCAGTATGAGAACCATCTTTTTTACACACCTCCATAGTCTTAGAGCAGAGCCACATAGAACATTAATGATCTAGATCCCCAATAAAAAGGTAAAAAAAAAAAGTCACTATTGTGTAACTCACCTTGTGTTTAAAGGGGAGACATCGCTGCAGCTTCACTTGTAAGCAGAGACCTGCAGACACACAGAGACACTGATGAACAACAAGTCAGAGAAACAACGAGTCTGGAAAACAGTCAAAACATACTAATCTGAGTCTTAAATGAGGTTCAGAGGTCATATAGCTGAAGGTGGGATGTGTTTCTGTAGTCAAACAGGAAGTCATCATCACTGGTTCCCACAACAAACAGCCAATGAGGTTCTTCCATTGGTTTAATGGAAAAGAAACAAACTTTTATGATACTTGTCATATTTCCACAGATATATATTTGGATATGTCAGAGTGAGGAAAGGTCACGAGGTCACTTCAGGAGACCCGTCACTTCTATCTCACCTCCTGTTTTCATCCCATTAAGAGTGTCATCAGCATTCAGATTAGAAATAAGAGTTGAATAATAAGAGTCGTAGCTCTACAATCAGTGCTGGATGAAAACTGTCTTTCATAATTACAGCTGGACTGTAAGAGTTGCCAGGTCGCCGTTGGCAACCATTTAGATTAATAGGCAACCAATTCTTGGCCTCATCAATCGTAACGACTTTTTCACACAGAAATATTGTTGTTCCATTCAGAACCAGAATGCTGAGCGTGTGATGATGAAGAAAAATGAGGTTATTTGACTGTGAGTTGAACATCACAAACTATAATATGCTAAAATATAGAAATTATTTTGTTCAGTTACTGTAATAAAGCTTTTATTCTTATACGTCACATTTGAATTATAGTATCTTAATTAATCAAAATATAAGGTGACTTAAAAAGGAAAACGTGTTTTCATGTTTTCGTCTGTTTGTCAGCAGGTTTAAAGTTTAAACTTCACATCTGATTTTCATGAAACTTGGAGGAAAAGTGAAGAATGGGCTGAGGAAGAACATGTTAAATGTTTAATACGAATCATGGGGAGGATACACGCTTTATTTTCCCCAAACAGCCTTGGTTGAACTCTGCACGCTCTGATTGCCCATCTAGTTTATGTTTTAGTTTTCAGTCTTTGTTCTGCCGCACAACAATATTTCTCAGGAAGAATAATAAAAACCTATCTTTTCTTTCCAGGTTCTCAAAACTTTATTTTAGAATTGTCTTTCATATTTAACTATGACAAACAAAGATGAAATTAAGCAGCAAATAATAAAGATTATGAAAATAAAACTGGATGTCTTTTGACCTGACAATCACCAAACAAATGAACTAACGAACGAAAAACAAACTTCATCACTCGAACACAAAGACGTTTGAGAATAACAAATATCAGTCTGCAGTTTAAATTTAAATGCAATATATCTTGTAAACTGTAACCTTAAAACATTCTGTACTTTAAACTGTGTGGAAAACACGTGACTGTGAACCTACGGACGGGTTCATTTAACAGGCAACAGTCAAAAGCTTTAATTACAAAAGTGTGAAGAGAACTGTGATGAATTGTGAATTAAAGGTCAATGTTTAAAGTGATGATAACGTTCAGGAGTCCGTTCCAGAATGTGTGTCTGCATACCAATAAATCAGCGTCTACGTTATACTCTTCACTCCGTTTAACGAGGAGATTGGACGAAGAGGAAACTCTGCTTCAGTCAGACTTCAGTTCTCAACTCTGCTCTGAGTACAATCTGTCTCCTCAAAAGAAAATGACTTTGCAGCCATGAATAATGTAAATAACTGCAAACACACAGACAAGAACACAAGAAACAAGTCTGATCAGAATATATGAATACAAAGATGTATTATTCATGCATAGAAATATTCCTGTTTTTCAGTAATAATTACTTTTCTGAAGAAATGACAGCTCACATCCTAATACATATTGATATTTATAGTGGTATAGTTTATTAATCGCTCTTTTTAGTAATTACATTTCTTTAATTGATTCGTTGTTTTCTATGCTTTCTTCCATTCTGAATGACTTCAAAGAAACTAACGAGCACATCTCTGGTAAACACAATTATTAAAGTGCTGCTTTTGTGCGATTTCTTTGTGGAGAAACAATTTTTTTTTTAAAGATCTTTCCATTCAATCAACTAATCAGAACAAACAAACAGCTTTTTCTTTCTTTTTCTTTTCTGAACTTTCCCCGTCTTCACTGCTTTTGACACCATCAGCAATGATCTGATAAAAAGACCTGAATAAACCTTAACACACTCAAAATAGAATCAGGTTTGTTGAAAAAGCCTTTTGAGATAAGAGGATGAATCTAAAAGGTGTGTTGTCTCTGGTTCTGGTCCGTTGGGTGACCATCAGAGTGACTCACCGATCAGCGTGGCCAGAGAGCAGTGAGGGACGGTCGGGGAGAACTTGATGATGATGAGGAACTCGTCCTCTCCGAGCTCCTGGACCTCCACACATTTCTCCGTCACCACGTCCAGCTCCTCCAGGGTGTTGGGCTTCTCCGGATCCCGGATCGATCGGATCACGTCTGGAGGAGAAACAAGATGTGACGTTGTTTACTCGAACTATAGGCAAAGACATTAATCTGAAACTAGAAAGTAATCAGGAACAAATTAAACCATGAAAAGGAAACAAACTGAGACGAATCGAACTGAGCTGAATTAAACAACAGTATGTTATGAAGATTGATATTCTCTAACAACATTATTTATCTACAGTAGAGGAAGAATTCCAGTTCTGTACCAGGTACAAGTTCTGCTCGATCCAACCACACCAAACTCAATTCAGAAAATCAGCCATTAAGTACAATGTAGTCCCAAAATGTGGCATTCACTCCAAACAAACCAGACTCCATTCAGAAAAACAATTATCTAAATTAAGTTCCAGTATTAATCCCAGTATGTTCCTTAAACTGCAACCTCACCAAACTCCATTCAATAAATCAACTATTATGCATTAAGTCGGCCCATAATGTGGCATTCATTCCAAACAAACCAAACTCCATTCAGAAACCATATATTTATGTTCTGTTGCAGTACTTTGTGCTATTTCTATACAAACACAACAAAAACAGTTCAGAGAATTATCCATTTGAGTCGATCTCACCAAACTCCATTCATTAAATCGCATATTTAACGTTGCCTTCACATCCAACTACGTTAATAATATAAAGTATAATATAAAGTATAATATGAAGTATAAGAACTATAATATAAAGTATAATATGAAGGATAAGAACTATAATATAAAGTATAATATGAAGTATAATATGAAGATAAGAAGTATATATGAAGTATAATATAAAGTATTTGAAGTATATAATGAAGTATAATATGAAGTATAAGAACTATAATATAAAGTATAATATGAAGTATAAGAATACTGTGTTGAGCTCCTCGTTAACAGTATACTCAGGGCCTATATATATATATATATATATATATATATATATATATATATATATATATATAAAGTATAATATAAAGTATTATATGAAGTATATTATAGAGTATAATATGAAGTATATGAAGTAGTGAGCTCCTCGTTAACAGTATATTCAGGCCTGTATATATATATATATATATATATATATAAAGTATTATATGAAGTATATTATAGAGTATAATATGAAGTGTATGAAGTAGTGAGCTCCTCGTTAACAGTATATTCAGGCCTGTATATATATATATATATATAATATTAAGTATATTATAGAGTATAATATGAAGTAGTGAGCTCCTCGTTATCAGTATACTCATACTGTGTTGAGCTCCTTGTTAACAGTATACTCATACTGTGTTGAGCTCCTCGTTAACAGTATACTCATACTGTGTTGAGCTCCTGTTAACAGTATACTCATAGGGTGTTGAGCTCCTTGTTATCAGTATACTCATACTGTGTTGAGCTCCTCGTTATCAGTATACTCATACTGTGTTGAGCTCCTTGTTAACAGTATACTCATAGGGTGTTGAGCTCCTTGTTAACAGTATACTCATACTGTGTTGAGCTCCTTGTTATCAGTATACTCATAGGGTGTTGAGCTCCTTGTTAACAGTATACTCATACTGTGTTGAGCTCCTTGTTAACAGTATACTCATACTGTGTTGAGCTCCTCGTTAACAGTATACTCATACTGTGTTAGCTCCTTGTTATCAGTATACTCATACTGTGTTGAGCTCCTCAGTATACTAACAGTATACTCATACTGTGTTGAGCTCCTCGTTAACAGTATACTCATACTGTGTTGAGCTCCTCGTTAACAGTATACTCATACTGTGTTGAGCTCCTTGTTAACAGTATACTCATACTGTGTTGAGCTCCTTGTTATCAGTATACTCATACTGTGTTGAGCTCCTCGTTAACAGTATACTCATACTGTGTTGAGCTCCTTGTTATCAGTATACTCATACTGTGTTGAGCTCCTCGTTAACAGTATACTCATACTGTGTTGAGCTCCTGTTAACAGTATACTCATACTGTGTTGAGCTCCTTGTTATCAGTATACTCATACTGTGTTGAGCTCCTCCGTTAACAGTATACTCATATGAGCTATGTTATCAGTATACTCATACTGTGTTGAGCTCCTTGTTATCAGTATACTCATACTGTGTTGAGCTCCTCGTTATCAGTATACTCATAGGGTGTTGAGCTCCTCTCACCGTACACTTCTAACGCTTTCTCCTCCATCTCTTCGCTCCTCGGGTGGTCCAGGAGTCCAGAGAACTGTAACACTGTGTCGGCGGTGAGAGAACCGAGGCTGCAGACTACCTCCATGCTGTACCAGCCGCCATAACAACCGACAGTCGTGACTTTGAGGAGACAAACCAGCTCCAGCAGATCTCTATCGAACCCGGAAGTGTTTTAACGGACTCTGGACATGTGAGTTGACTCACTTCCGCTTCCTGTTTCTCAGGGAAAGCAATCGATGAAAGATCAAACTGTGATCAGTGGTGGATCATAACTAAATACATTTTATTATATATGTTTTGACATACTTTTAATTCACTTGAGTCTTTCCTTATTGAGCTACTTTCTATCACTACTCCTAGATAAAATATAAACATTTTTTAAAAATGTTTAAATAAAATATATATATATATTTTTAAATGTTTAAATCAAATATAAACATTTTTTAAAATGTTTAAATAAAATATAAAATTTATTAGATAAAAATAAAAATGATTGTTGTTTGATTGATTTTTGTTGTTTGTGTAAATAAATAAACAAAAAATTATGTTATGATAAAATGTTATAAAAAATTATATTTATATATATATATATAAAAAAATGAATGTTTAAATAAAACATAAACATTTTTTAAAAATGTTTAAATAAAATATATATATTTTTTTAAATGTTTAAATAAAATATAAACATTTCTAAAAATATATTAGTATAAAAATGATTTTTTTAAAATGTTTAAATAAAATATAAAATTTAGTAGATAAAAATAAAAATGATTGTTGTTTGATTGATTTTTGTTGTTTGTATAAATAAAAAAAAATTATAAAGATAAAAATAATAAAAAATTGTTGTTTGATTGATATATATATGTTAATATATATATATATATATATATAATATTATATAGATAAAATATAAAAATTTTTAAATGTTTAAAATACAAACATTTTTTAAAATGTTTAAATAAAATATAAAATTTAGTAGCATTAGCATTTTTCTTCATACATACAACAAAAAGTCTCTCTTCTAAAAATAAATATATATGTATTTAATTGTTTCCTGCTTGTTTCGATGACTTTCTTCTCGACTCTCTATTGGTCAGACCTGGTCAGCTGACAGGGCAGACAGGACACGTGACCGCTCGGAGTCAGCTGCTGCTTCAGGAGGAAATGTCCAAACGTTTCCTCTCCCGTCGCTGTTCTGATGCGTTTAAGGGACAGAACTGTGTCCGCAGTGAGCACCTGAACGCACCACCTGTCCCACCATGCCGGAGAGGAGCTCCTTAGAGGTGTGTGTGATCCCGGAGAACCCGCGCTGTGGCCGGCTGGCGGAGCTCCAGAGAGCCGCGCTGGCTCCCGGAGGCTCGCTGCTCGGATGTCTGGAGGTCGGCGGGCGGCTGCAGGTCTGCGACCCGGCGGACAGAGAGGCATCTCCGGCAGAGGTGCAAGGATGTCACGCAGAGTGAGTCTTCACTTATTCATGAATAAAGCCTGTTTTTAATATATGATATGCATCACCCTACAGATATCTGCAGAAACATAAATGCATTGCATATTTTTATTATTATTTTTAAATATATAGCATGCATGGAGAAGTCATGATTACTGATCATATCCAGTTGTGGAAAAGTATTCAGAAACTTTAATGAGGTTAAAGTACTTAGTGTCTATTGAAAATACCACTTCACTTAACACTACAAGTTAATGTCCTGCATTCAAAACCTAACTAAAGTAAAAGTGCATGTAGTGCAGTAAAAGTACAATATTTACTTCTGAGATGTACAGTAAAAAAAGTACAATATTAAACTCTTAGATGTAGTACAGTAAAAAGTACAATATTAAACTCTTAGATGTAGTACAGTAAAAAGTACAATATTAAACTCTTAGATGTAGTACAGTAAAAAGTACAATATTTACCTCTGAGATGTAGTACAGTAAAAAGTACAATATTTACCTCTGAGTGTAATACAGTAACAGTACAATATGTACCTCTGAGATGTAGTACAGTATAAAGTACAATATTTACCTCTTAGATGTAGTACAGTAACAAGTACAATATGTACCTCTGAGGTGTAGTACAGTAAAAACAGCTTATACGACGATGTTTTTGTACATCTATCTCTTCATCAGCTGTGAGAGAAACAGACCAGAGTGTGATTCTACTTCCTGTCTCTCTAGTTTTCTCTGGGAGGACGTTTCCGTTCTCGGTCGTGGTGTCGGTGTCGGTGGATTCAGGTTTCTGGCTGTTGGAGCTCAGTTTGACCTGAAGCTGATGGAGGTGGAGGCGGAGAGATCGGCCTCCATTTCTGTCCTCTGTGTCTCTGAATGTCCCGCGGGATGCCTGCTGCAGACCGTCAGAGAGCAGGACGACGGTGAGTACCAGGACCAGGTCTGACACTGGACTGGGTCTGACACGGGACCAGGTCTGACACTGGACTGGGTCTGACCCGGGACCAGGTCTGACACTGGACTGGGTCTGACACGGGACCAGGTCTGACACTGGACTGGGTCTGACCCGGGACCAGGTCTGACACTGGACTGGGTCTGACACGGGACCAGGTCTGACACTGGACTGGGTCTGACCCGGGACCAGGTCTGACACTTCAGCAACAGACAGACTGAAGACACAGAGACACGGTGTCTTATATATTATTAACTCTCTGATCCCCAAAACCGATTGGATGGTGTCAAAAATCATGTTTTCTGTTGCCAAAAATACATTTATTTACGTTTATCGCAACCAGGAGCTGTACAAATAGACCAGATCGTCATATTTTCAACTATTTGTTGGCCCCTGAACACATCATGTGTGATGAATGCTTCCATCAGGAAAAGCAACAACATGTAACACTTAAACAGATCATTTTAATCTACATATCTCATTTAAACATCCATCCAAAATAAACTGTTTGCTTTAAGCAGATTCTGTAAAAAACATTAAATTCAGAGCTCCTTAATTCAACTATGAAGACATGATTGATTCATCTAAAATCAACAGTTACATGACAAAAAAATCTGTGAAACTTTGACTGAACTGATGCTGAACACAGAGCAGAGAGGAGACGTAAATAGTTTAATATATAAATCACGTAGAGACTCCATTTATTTTTTCTACAGTTGGTAGAAGGTTGGATATCTAGATTCCATTGTTCTCCAGTTTTTTGTTGAATATATTATCAAAGAAATTCAAATGACATTTTAAACTTTTTTTTTAATGATTCATGGCATTGCAGCTGTATTATTCTGCACTAAAGACATGTTTGAGTTCTCTCCACTTCTCGTCATGATTGTTCTGTTTCCATAGAAGAGCAGGATATACTGTAACTGACTGTCTTTATTTCCAGGTGTCTCTGAGCTGCAGTCGGTGCGTGTCTTGTCGTTTGCCGCCGGCCGCGGCTTCGTGCTGCTGAACTGTGATTGGCTGCTGCAGCTGCAGTGGCCGCAGACGGAGGCGGAGCCGCAGACGGAGGAGGAGCCGCAGACGGAGGCGGAGCCGCAGACGTTGTCCTGCTGTAACATCCAGCTGACCGACGTAAACAGAAGCTCTGCCGTCCACCACAGCGTCTGCAGAGACACCCTGTTCATCCTCAGCTCCAGCGGACTCATATGTATCCTCTGTAGCAGTACTAAGATGAAAGCAGTACAAATATACAAATGAATCTAGTCTCTGTAGATCTCCTCAGAGTCTTCTTTAACTGAGACCTCCAGCTGTGTATCACGTCACCGATGGCCGTCTGCTGGCCAGCATCGACCTCCCGGCTTACCTGACCTCTGTCCAGACTGACGACGACCTCATCACCTCCTCTTCCTCCTTCCTCTCCTCCTCCTCCTCCTTCTGCCTCCTCCAGGTGTCCTCTGACCTCAGCACAGCCGTCGCCGTCACTCAGTCTCACACCGCCGTCGCCGTCGACCTCGACCACTACTTCAGGTAAACCAGCCGGTAGAGCCTCAGTTTTAGAGGAAGTTTTTCTCTGTTTTTTCTTCTTCTCTTATTTAGTTTTAGTTTATGAAAATGAAGACATAAGCAGTAATAGCAAGCGCAGAATGAAAGCACATTAAACATGAACAATTTGGATCCAGTTTGCAGCGACCCCTGTGGAGACTTGGCTGCCTGTTCGTCTTTTCTGCCAAACTTGTGTCCAAATGTTCTGATGTGAATGTTCCTGATTTAACCGGAGGATCATTAAAACTGAGCAGATGAAGCACAGCAGATCAGGCTACATCCACACTACTACGTTCCCTTTTCAAAATACACATCTTTTTTCATCATTGCTCATCTTTTGCTGGTGTCCACACAACAGGAGTTTTAAATCCCCCAAAACGAAGAAACGCAACCTACGCCTTGTTAGTTTTAAAACGACAGGGTTGCCTCGTAGCCTTTAATAACGATAACGTAGAATTGTGTGTTCACTACATGTTATCAGACCTACGGAGCGGAGGATTTAGGCTTAGAGGAGGGCGATGGACACAAATCAGAGGCTTAACCTTTCTTAGCAATGCATATTTTTTATTTTCACAACTTTTGTGAAGTCCACAAAGAAACTGTAAAGGAACAAAAACATAAATGCTCTCCAATACGAATTCAGCCTCCAGCAGAGCTACGAGTCAGAGAACAGACAACAAGGAAACCGAGGAAACGAGGGAGAGACGTGTGTTGATCACATTTATTGACCCATAATCTAGTAATCTTTCATTTGGAAGTGATCATTTTAAAGTAAATTTGATGTGTGAGAGAGAGATAAAGCAACACCTGCAGCCTTGTAACTAATATATATATATTTTTTTCACCAAATATGTCTTTTTGAGTTTATAGAAGAAGATCTTTAGTATCAAGCCTGACCTTTTATTAATAAAGAGTACTATAATACTCTGTCGTATTTTGTGTAACTAAGCAACCAATCTACAGACTATTCCCAGAGCATGTGAAGTCATGTGATATTCGTTTTCAGGCGTTAGTGTGGACGGAGATCGTTTTCATTTTAAAACGACACAAACTTCTTCTGTCCTCCAGTTTGAATCCAGACCACCTGCTGGGTGTTGCTCCCCCCCGTCGCCCCCCCATCCGTCCTCAGCTCCACAGAGACCAGGACGGCCTGTCGAGCTCCGACTGCAGCCTCGACGCCCTCGGATCCACCTTCAGCGCCGACCGGTAAACCGCCGACCGCCACACAGACTTCACCTCTAGAGATGATTACAAACATTTAGATTTACTATGTGAGAATGATAAAAAAGTAAAAAAATACATTTTGTCCACAAAATTCCACAAACTTTATTCCTCATGAACTTTGTTTGCTTTGGTTTAATTAATGCAGTAAAAACTGACAGTTTGACTTTTAGTGAATTATTTACTATTACTGAATTTAAATATGTTGCCTTCAATAGAAAACATTAATACAGATGATATGAATCATAATCCTACTAGACATTGAGGTCTTTAGAGACACCACGAATAGTAAATTAATCAATAAGTCAATCAAAAAAACCCTGCACATTTGATTAATAGCAAAAAGGCCAAACATTCACTGGTTCCAGCAGGTTTTTTTTTCATATACCAAATTGATGGAGTAAATGTACATTTACATTGGCTTTCATATGATGACGTTCACAATTATAACATTTAATACAACGTTTACATTTCTTTTGTGAAAAATATAAATAATAGTAAAGAAACTGAAAAAAATAAATAATAATAATTATATATAATAAAAAATATTAAAATAAAGAAAAATGTAACATAGTAAATCTGAGTATTTGATGATTTGTATTATTTGATTATTTTCTTTGTCTTATTTGATATTCAATTGAATTTGTTTGTTTGTGTGACTAATTGACAAATCAAGAAAATAACACAAACACACAAACAAATACATTGTCTAATGGTCAACATGACTTATAGTTCATGAAGTTTCTCTGTCCATAACTTTTATTATTAAGTTCTTATTATTTTTTATTCACCTGAAATAAGAATCGTTGTATTTTCATTATCTTTGAGTCATTTATGTGTGCTTTAACTCCTCTGTAGCTCCTGGGAAGCTCGTCTGGCCTCCATGTACAGCAGAGCTGCAGCTTCCTCCACCTCTTCCACCTCCTCCTCCTCCTCCTCCTGGTCCTCCTCCCTCCTCCACCTGGAGTCCCACAGGGCCTCGTCCTCGGCCCACAGCAGAGTGCCTAACGGCGGGGCCACCGCTGCTTTCTCCGTCCCCGAGTCATCCGCTCCATCTCTGCTCACCGTGTCCGAGTTCTCCGCCCAGCTGACCTTCGTCTCCCCAGGCAACAGACGGACCACAGTGGCATTGTGGGATTTCGAGTCCGGCAGCGTGAGCCAGCACCAGGCGGAGGGCGAGGCGGCTCCGGTGCAGCGCTGTGGAGAGAGACAGCACCGACTGCTGCTGAAGAGTAAGTCCAACATGAGTGTGGAAGAGGTAGAAAAATATAAGAGATTCATGAAAGAAAGAAATTCACAGTTTATTTTCACAGTTTTGTATTTTGTAGTCCAACAATCCAAACAGACCCTCAGTCCTCAGTGGACAGACAGGTGATTTGTTTACATCTTGTCAGAACCTGCTTTGTTCAAGTTGCTGCTTCTTCAGAACTGAAATGTTTTCATAACTGTGAGAAGAATTGGATCCAGTTTGTATAAAAGCATTTTTTTGTCTGACGCACAGAAATAAATCTTTGTTCAGTCGTCACACTGCAGAAATATATGAACCGTCTGAGCCAATCAAACTGTAATCAGACTTCACAGAATCAGTTTGTAATTATATGTCTATATGAGTGTTTTTCTTTCTGAAAGATGAGTTTGATAGAAAATAACAACCTGAAGGATCACAGTGACGCTTCTGTCAATACACCAGAACAAGGAGAGAGTCAACTTCACAAACTGACTGTCTGTCTATCTTCCTGTCTCTCTCTCTCTCTCTCTCTCTCTCTCTCTCTCTCTCTGTCTATCTGTTTATATGCCTCTCTGTCTGTCTGTCTGTCTGTCTGTCTGTCTGTCTGTCTGTCTGTTTCCAGAGGATGGAGTCTTCCAGGTCTTGTTCTCAGTGTCCCAGCAGGACTTGCTCAGCAGGTTGATGTTGTTCGGCAGCGCAGCGACGGTGGACGCAGTCTGTCACCTGAACAGCTGGGGGCGCTGCTCCATCCCCGTCCACGCCCTGCAGGTCAGAGGACGAACTTTGACCTTTCAGAGGACAACGTCACACATCTGTCTCTCTGCTGTTTCTCTTCTCAAGCTAAGGGTTTTTTTTTGTGTGTTGCAGGCCGGACTGAAGAACCGTCAGCTGGACACGGTGGACTTCTACCTGAAGAGTAAAGAAAACCTCCTGATCCCTGCTGCTGATCAGCCATCGGCCTCCACACAGAGCCTGACAGAACGTACGTACATAACGATTATTTAACCCTTCAAACAGCTCAGAGACTCAGTACTGCCTCAACTTTATGTAATCATTCATTTTAAATGCTTCATGTGTTAAAGCTGCATTCTCTCTCCTGTCCACCAGGGGGCGACTCCTCTGGTTGTATAGAAGTCTATGAGAAAATGACTCTACTTCTCTCTTGATTTATTCCCTCAGTAAACATTGTAAACATGAGTTTATGGTCTCAATCTCTAGTTTCAAGTCTTCTTCAATACAGCATGATGTTCATTTAGTAAATGATGCTCCATTTAGAGTCAGACAGACCATAAAGCAGGGGATGCTTTAGGGCGGGGCTACACACTGATTGACAGGTCAACACCAGAGACGTATACGCCGTCTCTACGTCACTCCTCCTCAGTCCATATATGGTCACTTCCTGTTCCCTGGTTGCAAAAAAAAACCAAGATGGTGACGGCCAAATCGCTGAACTCTTGGCTTTAAAACGTCAGTTCACAAACCAATGAGAGACGTCACCATGACGACGTTCACTTCTTTGAAACAGTTTGTGGTACAAATACTACAAATGGGAGCTTCAGTCATTCTAGTTTCATACATGTTGATGTATATAAAGCTGTGTGTAGTTTCTGTTGCTGACCTGTGTGTGTGTCTCTATGTTTGTGTGTGTATGTGTCTGTATGTTTGTGTGTCTGTTTGTGTGTGTGTGTGTGTGTGTGTGTGTGTGTGTGTGTGTGTGTGTGTGTGTGTGTGTGTGTGTGTGTGTGTGTATGTGTATGTTTGTGTGTGTGTGTGTGTGTGTGTGTGTGTGTGTGTGTGTGTGTGTGTGTGTGTGTGTGTGTGTGTGTGTGTGTATGTGTGTGTGTGTGTGTGTGTGTGTGTGTGTGTGTGTGTCTGTGTGTGTGTGTCTGTGTGTGTGCAGGTTTCCAGGAGCTGTGTCCTGCATTGGACCTGCTCTGTTTGGCCGTCAGAGACTCAAACAGTGAAGCTCAGAGCCGACAGTTCTCCGAGCAGCTGCTCAACATCACCATGAGCTTCGTCAACACACAGATCTGCTCGGTCCTGTCCAACACACAACGTGAGGCGACACACACACACACACACACACACACACACACACACACACACACACACACACACACACACACACAGCATTAGACAGTCAGCTGGTTATTCTCTGTTGTGTCTGCAGTCGAGGACGCTGGCGTGCGCGGCTGCGTGGACGCTCTGGACCGGTACCTCACAGAACTGAGGAGCTACATGAAGAGGTTCCCGTGGCCTGCAGGGGGCGACACCTCCAGCACCAACTCTGCTGAGCGAGCTGAGGAGGAGGAGGAGGCTCAGAGAGATGAGTGGGAGCAGCTGACTACGGAGGTGAACTTTCCTCTTGTTTTTCCATTTTTGTATATTTGTCTTTATGTAGTGAGAGAAATCAAAGATGCTCCTTAACACAGATGATGTATTAGAAGATCCATGAATGATTGTCTGCGTGTGGATGGATGAAAGCAGATTGGGTTATATTTGCATAATCTTTGTTTTTGCTGATGTTTGATATTACACAGCTAACAGCCAGCCAGGTAGAGTGTGTTGCTGAGACAGAGAAAGGTCTTCAATAAAGTAAATCTTCTCCTAATTTGTGTGTTTTAAAAAAATACATTTTAGTGTCAGAATGTTCAGAAGATATGTAGTTTGTGTAAAGTATGTCCATTATTTACTTTGGTGACTATTAATCGAACACAAACTGTTCACTTCTCCCATCAGGAGTTAATAGACTCAAGACCGTCGACTGTATTTAATGTCGTTGTGACGTCACCCCGACGTTTCCAAGCATCCAGACCATAAAGCATCCCCTGCTTTATGGTCTGTTTGACTCTAAATGGAGCATCATTTACTAAATGAACATCATGCTGTATTGAAGAAGACTTGAAACTAGAGATTGAGACCATAAACTCATGTTTACAATGTTTACTGAGGGAATAAATCAAGAGAGAAGTAGAGTCATTTTCTCATAGACTTCTATACAACCAGAGGAGTCGCCCCCTGGTGGACAGGAGAGAGAATGCAGGTTTAAGACACTTCTGTTTAAGATAGGTTCTCCATTCTGAGCTGTTTCTGGAAAATGTTTGTGTGAGCGTGTCCCTTCATGTCTCTAAATGCGTATGCTGCAGGAAGTGGTCCGTCAGTCCGTCCTGACCAATCAGATCCCCAGAGCTCAGGCGGTCCTGAGGGGGCGGAGCCAGCCGGAGCAGCGTCTGTCGGCTCTGAGGATGGAGGGTCTGCGTCAGGTGTTCTGCTGCCTGCAGCAGCGAGACCTGCAGACGGCCAACAGGCTGCTCATCAACATGGTGAGGACTCTTCACTGTAGGAATCGACCAATCAGAGTTCAGAGGTCTTTTACACAACATTAAAATGCTAAACATGCTCAAAGTTACTGGTCGAATATTAAACTTATGTTGTGTTTTCAGGGTTTCAGTGTGACGAAGCAGCTCCACAGCATCTGTCTCTACACCGACGACAAGGACCTCAGGGAGTTTGTGGTGAGTTCAACATTTAATGTATTTGTCTTGTTGATTGACAGCAGTGTACAGTAAGTCCTAATGAGCCTTTGAGGCCTCTGATTGGTTGATTGGACAGGTGGAGGAGCTGAGGGGGCGGAGTTATTTCCCAGAGGATGAGATGCAGAGTGTGGCGTTCATAAGAGAGATGGAGAGGTTGGGGTCTCTGCCTGCAGCCCGCCGCCCTGCAGATAAAACACCACAACGGTAAAGAGGCTTTTTTTTGTTAAATCGTTATTTTTCATCATCACAAGGGCTGTTCAGAAAACCATCTGGCACATGCTTTTAATGTGAAGCAACAGCAGCAAATGTTGAGTTTTCATTGACTGTTAATTAAAACTTGCAGCCTCGTTTCCTGTAAAATCTTTGTGTCTATAAAGGAAATCTGAATCCAGTGTGGGAAGAAGAAAACTGGTATAGAGACATAGCTACATAGATGGATGGAAAGGTAGATAAATAGTTAGCTAACTAGATTGATAGATAGCTAGCACCATGCAACTTCCCCAGTAAATGATTGACCTTAAGACAATTACTTTTAATAATAATACGTTTTGTGAAATATTATTTTAAATATATAAATTAGTCTTTATATAATAGGTAACTCTTGGTGAATTTATGAGAAATCTACAGACGCAGAAAGAGTAGTTCAATTTATGTTTTCTTTTCAACTCATCTGCAAGAAGAAGTGTTATGGAGTGAAAATAGCCACAAATCTAATTTAATCAATGCATTAAAAACTCAGTTACCATAACAGCATAAAAGCCTTTTAAACCCGTCAAAAATCAGTTTGTCCTATCTGAACCTGTTGTTTATCTGCTCTGAACCTTTTTGCGTTCCTCATCTTAGCCTTCTTTGCACCTCCTTAATGATAAACCTCTTCCTCTCCTGTCTTCATCCTCTACATCAGACTCCCATGAGCCTCTGTTTTAACCCCTCTGAATCTTTAATTTATCTCCTTTAAACTTCCACATTCTCTGAGTACATTCCAGGTGCCTGTCCAGATGTTTCACCTCCCTCTTTTCCTGTTGACAGGCTGGTTCAGGTTCAGATGGTCCGCAGGGAGGCTGGAGGTGGTGAGGAGGTTCTGGAGGATCTGGTGGGACAGAGGGGGTCCAAGGAGGAGGATCTCTGGAGGAACCTCAGACTGGACTGGGTGAGAAACTGGGACCAGAGCTGCCAGACCGCCGTCCTCCTGTCCAGACTGCCTCACACAGGTAGACCCCATCAGACCTCTGATCAACAAAGACTTCCAGTGGTTCCTGAACGTCTCGTATGAATCTGTAAGATTTAATCCCCTTCATGAAAAGAGTTCTCTGGGTTCTTCTTCTCTGTGTTGTTGCGTCAATAGAGGTGACTTCCTGTGACTCTGCCGTGTTGTGGCGTTACCTGACCGCTTTCCACGACCAGCGCCGGGTGGTGGACTGGATCCGGAACAAGGAGACCCCCGGTGGCTCCCAGTGGCCTGAGCTGACCCCAGAGCTGGTCAACGACAACACCGTCTGCAGCTCCTACATGAGGGAGGAGATCCTGGACCTGCTGGCCAGGTACAGAGGCTCATGTTCACCACTGTGATCAAACCACAGACGGTGATTGTTGACGTTTTGATAAAAACAATTCATATATTAGAAGAGTTTAAGGTTTCTTTCACACATCCAGCCCATCCCTGAAATGTTCAGGAACATTTGCTGCATGGGCTCATGTTTGAATGGGAGCAGCGATCGATATTCAGCTGTGTTGTGAATGAAAGCAGTAACAATGCATGGACCAGCTAGTAAAGGTTTTGTCAGTCTGACGGCGGGAGCTTCCAAGACTCCACTGATAATTTTGTGGGTGATTTTTTTAATATGCTTTTTATTTTATCTGATTCAATAACTAACAATAAATAAATATTAAAAATATGTTTAAAAAATATGTTTAAAAATGTAATATGTTTAAAAAATATGTTTAAAAAAATAAAATGTTTAAAAAAATGTTTAAATAATATAATATGTTTAAAAAATATAATACGTTTATGAAATGTTATATGTTTAAAAAATATAATGTTTAAGAAATATAATATGTTTAAAAATATGTTTAAAAAAATGAATTCCACAGAGAAATGATCAGTTTAAACCAATTAAATTTTGTCCAGATGACAACCACCCTCTAGCTCTCTCTAACTATTAAACATTACATATTCATTCATTTGGGCTCTGTATGATTTTCCGCCAGGAGAGGTCTGTTCGTCCCGGAGGAGCTGGCCGACTTGGAGCAGCTGCTGTGGAGGTTGGCTCAGGGCGGGGGTGATGGCCTCCCCCCCCATCCCTCAGTACCGCTCCCCCTCGGCCTCGACCTCCACAGCCTCTTCATCTCCTTCTGCGTGGACCGCGGCCTGCAGTACCTGCTGTACTCCTACCTGGAGCACCACAGGTCCGTTCAGAGGCTTCGTTTAAACATCAGCTAGGAGGTTAATGAGCAACGGAATGTAACCTTTAGATCCCTGATCCCTTTTTGTTCACCGCTGATACTAATAACCAATGATTGACGATCCATACAACAATCAAATATTCTTAATGTTATACTTTTGCTTTGTTAAAGTAATTTATAGTGTTTTTCGTTCATAAAACACACAATTTAAATAAGGAAATAAAAGATTGTATTTTTATGATCTAGTCATTTTAGGTTGTTTACAATGTAACATCATCAGAGACTAGAAAAGCATAAATGATGTCCTGTCAGTTAAACTATATTTCACACTCGAATGGTTAACGTTAAACCGTGTCATTAATCCGTGGTTTAAATGCATGAATCCGTACCGATCATGGATATCTACAGGCCGTTACTTCACTATTATCTTCTAATGAACTCTGTCCATCCTCCACAGGTTGACACCCAGGAACTGTCCCCTCTTGACCAATCAGAGTCTGTCTGAGAGCCAGCCCTGGTTTGAGATGCTGGTGAAGATCCAGGAGATCACCAGAGATCTGTCAGGTACCAGACTAGACTCTTCCCTCCTCACCCACCGTAGATGTAGTATCATCAATTATGATTATAATGAAATTCAAAAAATGCACTACAGGAATTCACTACTGATTTAGTTTTGTTTGTTTGCAATAAATGATCCTTGAATCCTTGCAATAAAAATAAAAATATAGATAAATAAATAAACAAACGTGTGAGACAATGTGGTTCCAGCTTCTCAAATTTGAGAATTTGCTGCTTTTCTTTTTTATATCACAAGGATCTTTGGGTATTTGGTGCATGTCACTTCAGAGTCTGTGAAGTTATGATTACCATATGTTATTATTTGATGTCTAATAGTCTAAAATTAATTGAGTATTTAAAAAATGTGTTATGAATAATGGATGATTTTGCTTTAGTTCTGGTCAACTTAGTTTCTTTCATTTCATTTTAATCTTTTACATCAAATGAAAGACAAACATATGTATATAAATTCAATTTATCGTTATTAATTCAGTTGAGTTTATTTATTTCATTGCAGTTTAATTTACTTTATTCAGATTTCACCAGACGTCAGATGCAACTATACATATACTCAGTCCTGCATACATGTAAACTTGTCTCTGTTGTTCCAGACCCAGGACTGGTCTTCCAGGCCAGTTTAACCAGTGCTCAGGTGCTGTTGCCAGGCAGCCAGGCGTCCCTCAGCAGTCTGCTGTTAGAGGGACACAGTCTGTTGGCCTTGGCCGCCATCATGTTCGCCCCCGGAGGGATCGACCAGGTAACAATCAGAACCAGTCCCAGAGATATTCAGATTAACAACCAATTTCCTTTAGAAAATACACTTCTTTTATCTCCAGTACTCACAAACAAAGGAGATAAATATGTAGAAATAAATATAATAAGTAGGATTGAACAGCTGGTTTGTTCTGGAACAGTCCTCCTTTATGAGCTTCCTGTGTGCAGGTGATGGTTCAGGGTGAAAGGTCGGGCAGGTCAGAGAGGGCGGTGGACCCCCAGCTTCTGAAGATGGCTCTGGCACCCCACCCTAAACTGAGGGCCGCCCTGTTCCCCGCCGGGCCCCGAGGGACCAGCCCGTCCTCAGACATCTCCGTCTACCACCTGCTGCAGGTACGCAAACACCTGTCTCAGTAATCATCCTGTTACAAAGCTGCGTTCATGGTTTTCATGAACGTTCTGTCCTCTGAACACATCTCAATGTGTCTTGCTAATTATGCTACATTGTGTTTATGTTGTGGGATTTGTTTTGCAGTCGCTCCAGCCTCTGGACCCGTCCAGGCTGTTCGGCTGGCAGGCAGCAAACACCCTCAACTCCACCGGTAAGCTCTGAAAAGCTGCTTCAAGCTCACCGCAAGGTCGTGACCCCTGCAACCGTCCAGTAAACGCTGTGTATAGACAGAAGTGTGTATTAATCTTATTGTGATTATCCTCCACAGAAACGTCAGAGCTGCCTCACTTCTCCAGTCCTCACCTGGTCAGCAGGTTCGCTCTGGTGGAGAACCTGGACTTCCTGTACTACCTCCGTCACGGCCGACCGTCCTTTGCGTTCGCCACCTTCCTCGTCCAGCAGCTGAGCGGCTGCAGTGACGTCACGCTGCTGTGAGTACACTCGACCACAGCTGTTCAGATCAGGAGGAGGATTAATAGAGGAAACGTTGTTCTGCAGCGTGTGTGTGTGTGTGTGTGTGTTTCAGGCTGCAGCAGGCCTGTCAGCAGGCCTACAGGTTGGCCCTGCAGAGTTTTAATGTGCCGTCTGTGACGTCAGCCGCCGCCTGTTTCTGTGAGCTGCTGGGAGTCTGCAGCCTGAAGCTGAGGGTCGACATCAGAGCCATGAACGCCATCCAGCAGCACTGGAGCCAGAACAACACACAGCAACTACACACTCTGGGTAAACACAACACACAGCAACTACACACTCTACTAAACACAACACAACATCTACACACTCTGCTAAACACACAACACAATAACTACACACTCTACTAAACACAACACAACATCTACACAATCTGGCTAAACACAACTTCTACACATTCTGGTAAACACAGCATAGCAACTACACACTGTGGATGCAATACACATGCAATACTGGAACACAACATCTACACACTCTGGATAACACACTGATTTGTGTCTTTTCAGTGTCTAAAGGTGTAAAGCTGGCGGAGGCGGAGCCTGGAGCAGCAGAGGAGCTGATTGGCTACCTGGAAGCTGCAGTGACAGACAGTCTGGAGCAGAAGGGCATCAGCAGGTAAACCATGCGTCTTTACATTCTAGACTTTTCTGTCAAGAGAAACTCAGCGTTGATTGTTGTGAGAGTCGCACAACAAAGGTTACACATATTTACTATATGTGTGTGTGTGTGTGTGTGTGTGTGTGTGTGTGTGTGTGTGTGTGTGTGTGTGTGTGTGTGTGTGTGTGTGTGTGTGTGTGTGTGTGTGTGTGTGTGTGTGTGTGTGTGTGTGTGTGTGTGTGTGTGTGTGTGAGCAGGTCGTCCTACGAGGCGGCTCAGGAGTGGGCGTTGCCCGTTCAGTTCTGTCAGCTCCACAGTCTGAAGCTCAGCTCTGTTTACCCCGCCCACTGCACCGAAGACGGACAGTTCATCCACTTCCTGTTGTTTGTCCAGCTGCACAGCTTCCCGCCCCAGCAGGTGAAGACACACCTGCACACCTCATCTGCAGAACTAAACTTATTTTACTGTCAAAGAGTCATCACATAGAACTTTTATCATTAATATCAGTGATAGTTGAATCAATCGTTGAATGTTTTGGATGTTATTTCTACTTTGATGTTATTTCCCTCCATGTTAAGCTCCTCCCTTTGACCATATTTGTTTTCTCCTACAGGTGAGGTCACTGGCAGCTCAGTTTGGTCCCGCCCTGCAGGCTCACCTGAGTCTGGCGTTTCAGGACCTGCAGGTGTGCAGTCAGAGCAGGTGGCTCTGTGGCTCTGAGGAGCAGCCCGGGTCCCTGAACGCAGAGGAGGCCGTTCGGAGCCCGGAGCACCCCAGGGAGTTGTTCCAGGTCCTCCTGCAGAGCCAGGAGGAGGCGGCGCCCTGCAGGTACCTGCTGCAGGAGGCACTGGTGCAGCGCTGCCCAACACTGGCTGTAATGGCTGCCTGTCAACAGGTAACCGAACAAAATACACCCAGCAACCACTGCCTCTGTAAAGTCAGACATTCTGCTCGTGGTGTAACGGACCGTTGTCTATCGGGTCTGTAGGGATCGCCCTCACGGTGTGGCACGCATGTGGACCGCGCATTAATTATACAGTCCTCACCATGCTTTATGATCCATCGCACTACTACATTCTGCACAGTCACACCATCAAAAAGATATAACCATCACTCATTAACCCCTTCACTCTGGCAGGGGGAGGAGCTGCTGCCTTGCCTCTGTGTGTGGTTGTTGACCTCCGTCGATGTCGCCTCAGCTGTAGAAGCCACCGCTCACCTGGCCGAAGCACCTGAACACCATGAGTGGACGCTGCATGACCTGTCAATCATCTGGAGGACGCTACTGGGGCGGGGCCACGTCAGGCCCCTTCTGCGAGGCTTCGAGCTCTTCCAGAGGGTAAAAATCTGAGATGAAATACAACAAATTGTTATGATATCAGAGAAAGAGATATGAAACATTAGATGAGTGCACCGTTGTCTCTCCCTCCTCCAACTGAAACAGTGGTTCAGAAAAGGATTATACACAGTGGATTAAAGCTCCTTCTTCAATACTTTATTCATTACAGTGTGACATTTCCACACGGCAGTTATCTTCCTAAAAAAGAACTGCTTTTCTCCCAGAATATAAGGCTGTAATATGCAGCATATTGAGCTTTGTCAAGACAAAATGACTTTTCTTGACTGACTTAAACAAACAAATCAATAACGCAGATGATTTTTTCTCTGTGTCCTTTAGGATTGTCCTCTAGTGTTGGTGTTGAGGATGTTTGAGTTGTGTTGTGACTACAGGAACTTCTCTGAGGCCAAAGCGAAGCTGTTGGACTTCCAGAGGACACTCATCACTGTAAGTCAATACACTAATACCAGAGATTTATGAAGCAGCACTTGACTGTGACTTTAAACATGCTTCAGAGGGCATCAGCGAAAACCAAGTTGGAGATGGCCTGAAACCCAGATAACAATGGCAGAAAACAAGATGGCGACTGCTAAAATCTAAGATGGCGACGGCCAGATGGCGACAGCAATAAAAAAAAAAGATAGGGAAGTCCAAAATGACAAAATCAAGGCTTCGAAAAACATCATCAGTCCACAAACAAATGAGAACATCATTACTACGTCAACTTCTTCTATGAAGTCACTGCTAGAGATACTGTAGGTGATCCATTTCAGTGATCTTTTATTTTTATTTTTCACCTTTTCATTGAGTACCAAGTTTACTGTTTTCATTAGATGCAACACAATCCAGTGCAATGAAAACACTTCACCTCCTTTCTGCAGTAACAAGTGCAGAGAGTTCTGAAATCTCCCAGGTGTCTGAGATTTGTGACTCAGCTGCCAAAGACTTTTGCATTTACAATTTACGTTGTTGGGAAATCAGGCCAGAACGACGGTTAATAAGCCAACACGTTTTGTTGTCTTCCTTCTCTTCTACTTTATGAATGCAGCTGAGAAACGGAGGCCCGGCGCCCCCTGGTGGACTCCCCCTGCAGTGGGTGGAGAGCCAGGCCTCGGTGCTGCTCCTCACGATGCTGCAGCGCTGCTCCTCCCAGTACGACCTCCACCGGCTGCTGCAGCTGCTGGCCGACGTCGACAAGCTCCTCAAATCCAACGGTGAGAGATCGTCACCTCGTAAACTGACCTGTGATCTGTCCACAAGCTCATAATGCTTCACACTGAAACATTATTCCTGCTGTAGTTTAGAATGATTGTCTCTCTGTGTGTTTGTTTAGGTCCAGACTTCAGGAAGCTGAGTCAGCTCAGCCAGCTGCTGCAGGGGTCAGAGGTCAGCCTGTCTCCCAGGCTGCTTCAGTGCAGTTCTCCCTCTGTCCAGCTGGAGGAGTTCCAGGCCGCGGTGGACGCTCTGCAGGCCAGGGGGCGCTACAGCCAGGCCCGGCAGGTCGCCCTGCTGGTCGGCCTGCCCGTCCACCGCCTGCTGCTCAGCCAGGTCTGGTCCACCACACAGGACACATCCGGGTTTAGACATTTACTTTTTAGCTTCAGATTTTACATTCACATGATTTGACATACTTATTTATTTATTTATTTTCTACATTTTTGACTCAATGGAAATGTTGGTCAAATAGTCTCTCCGTACAAACACAGTATGTTAAACATGACTATTCATCTCAATCTAACTGGGAAATAAGATGAAAATATGTATCTGCTCACATTCCTGCTCCCCAGAGGATGAACCCTGTATATTTATATATCTGCAGAGCAGAAGCTGCCATTAAAGACATAGAGATCAATTTCACTTTATTTTTCCCTGATATTTGCTTACTCCATGTCTTCGTCACAATTCTTTAATAATCCAATTCATGTAGTTCTTATTAGAAGTGTTTGTTTATGTCATGGGTTAAGATATGTATTATATTTTTCTGTTAACCCCTCTGAACCCCAACATTGCTAACACATGTAGACACGTGATAACATGTTGCAGGTTAAGACTCCATGGTTTGCCAATTTATGTAAAATAATCCATTTATGATTTATGGCTATTTAACTGTGTTATTCTGCACTAAAGACATGTTTGAGTTCTCTCTACTTCTAGTCATGATTGTTCTGTTTCCATAGAGGAGCAGGACTTTATATTGAAGTGAAAAACAAAACCAAAGAGAGTAAAACGTGCCTTGGGGTTCGAGCGTTAATTAAGAAATGTAGCATTGGTGGAATGAATAATGTTTATTTTTTTATTTCTGTCCTCAATTTAGCTTCTTCAGGAAGTAAACTCCCAGAAGTCCAAGCGCCAGTGGAGGAGGTTGGAGACCCGAGTCAGCCTGTGGAGGAAATGTCACGAGCAGCTGGAGTCTGAAAGCGCTGATCCAGAATCAGCCTCCCAGTTCTTCCTGTCTGAGGCCGATACGGTGACCGCCGGCTCTCCGGAGGCTCAGACCGAGCTGCTGGACGCCCAGGAGCGCTGCCTGCTGCTCTGCCTCGCCGCTCACTGGCTCTCCCTGCTCCACCCGGCTCCCACGGACCAACTGGAGAGCCTGGAGGAGAAGCTGTGGATCAGCCGGGTGCGACGACACGTCCTCGCCGTCGCCATGGAGAAGGAGAGCGTCTTCAACCTGCCGCCGCCGGCCATCACGCCGGAAATGAACACATATGAGATGCTCATGAAGGAGTTCTCCTTCTCCAACATATCATGCCTGAACACCGAGCGGGTTCTCGGTCTGGAGGGACTCCCTGAGGAGCAGGAGGAACCCAACACCGACTCCCCGCTGAGTCCGGAGGAGAGGAGCGCTCTGGCTGCTCTGATTGGTCAGTTATTAGACGAAGGCAGCATCCACGAAGCCAGCCGGGTCTGCCGGTACTTCTCCCTGTTCCACCGGGACATGTGGGTGGTGCTGCGCTGCAGAGGTCTAGCCTCTGGAGACCTGAACCCCGAACCACAAGAGGAGGCGTCTGAAGTTCTGCCAAAGAGCATCACCGGCTGTAAGCTTCACTGAACGTCACCTTCTATATGAATATACTTTAGACATCTGGCATCATTATATATTCTACTAACTGTAAAATCAAAGTGTTTTAGGAGTAACAATAGTACTCCTCTGATACTTCTCCAGTGGTGGAAGAAGTAAAAGTACTAATACCACAGTGTAGAAATACTCTCTTAAAGGAAAAGTCCAAAAGTAAAAGTACTGATGCAGAATAATGTTTTATTATTATTATTATTATTATTATTATTATTATTATTATTATTTTATTATTATTATTATTATCACTATTATCATTATTATTATTATTATTATTATTAATAATTAAATTTTGAGAGGACCTCAAATTGAACCCTGAGGAACTCCTCTGACAATGGCTGTCAGCCATGATTTTTTCATTTTGACCCGAGAAAGACTTATGAGAGAGATCAACAATTTAGTTGAGGGTCCTTAAGGAAGGGGAAGTTTTTGGTGTGGGGTTGATTGAGGACCAGCTAAAATGACTGTTTCTATCAATGGAGTCTGGTGTCTTTGAAGAGAGCATAGATTTGTTCCCGTGCTGGTACTCCTGGAATCTCCTGTCTGAAGTTACTTATACATCCAAAATATCCCTTTAATACCAAGAAAAGTTACTAATCTGTTTGAAAGGCGGCCTAGAAAGTTTATAATTGCACTTTTGTCCATAAAAATACATCTTTTTTGCCCCCCCCTCCTCCAGCTCCCTCCATGAGCAGCCTGGCGTCCTTCGTGGTGCTCCCCCTCCCTGAAGACGAGGTCGCGGTCCAGCTCCAGAACCTGGTGGATCAGTGTCGCCACGGCAACAACTACTGCAAACAAGTCCTCAGCCTCTACCAGCTCTCCAAGGTACCGGCCCGTTCCACCCAATACATTGAAAACCATTTAAAAAGATGTAAAGGAGGTTCACGTTAACCTCTACAATCATAACTCTTTCTTTCCCTTGGATCCTGAACCAGGAGCTGCAGTGCTCCTTCAGCGAGATGTGCAGGGAGGAGCCTCGCTCGGTGCTGGAGAAGCTGCTGCTGTCGGAGCAGCCGGAGCGCTTCAGGAAGGCCCAGGCCTTCA
The DNA here is from genome assembly GCF_027596085.1 of Anoplopoma fimbria. Classification (NCBI taxonomy): domain Eukaryota; kingdom Metazoa; phylum Chordata; class Actinopteri; order Perciformes; family Anoplopomatidae; genus Anoplopoma; species Anoplopoma fimbria. The sequence continues at coordinate 28,226,417 of NC_072467.1, read as the reverse complement.
TCAAAGCTCAGGGTCTCTCTGCAGACTCCGTGGCCGAGCTGGTGTCCTCGTCCGTGGTCCAGGCGCTGCTGGCCTCCACCCAGGAGCTGCAGCCCGGTGAGTCCAGGACGTCTTTGAGGATTTGTATTGTGTTCGTCTAAATACATTTATAGGTTTATAGGCGTTTTACTTTCACTTTACCTTACTGTCAACTCTACGGAAGCCCCAAAAAATGCTAAATGATGATGTGATCTAAATATTTGTATGACGTAAAATCAATAGACTGTATATAACTGTGTGTGTGTGTGTGTGTGTGTGTGTGTGTGTGTGTGTGTGTGTGTGTGTGTGTGTGTGTGTGTGTGTGTGTGTGTGTGTGTGTGTGTGTGTGTGTGTGTGTGTGTGTGTGTGTGTGTGTGACCCAGCAGAGAGGCAGGTGTTCAGGCCGTCAGAAGGCCGGGACTCGATGGTCCAGCTCGTCAAACTGTGTGACGATCCGAACCTGGTGGGAGTCAAACTGCTGGAGAACCTCAACACTGTTCCACTGAGGGACCTGAACTGCAGTACGACACACACACACACACACACACACACACACACATGTAATTGTAGAAAATGAAGCATTTAAAGAGGTTGAAATGTCCCTTTAAACTTTAAATATATACATTTAAATATTCAGGTTCACTTCCTGCTCAGTATTCATGATTAACACTTCACAAGGTTTAAAGCTACATCTGTAAAAATGTTATATCAATATTAAATTCAATGATTTCATGCAATATGTTGCTGTAGTGATGAGTGTTTTAGCACCTTTCAGCTCCTTGTTTTGGTTTAAAGCACATTCAGACGAGAGATAAGATGAAAGTGTATTATTCACGAGGGGGATGAGAGTCTAAGATAACAAGAACAATAATAAGGTACAAATAAAATGTAGATCCTAAATGTATACAACATAAAGACAGCAGAACATTTAGGTTTTCATCGTAAAAGTCGTCAATCAGTTTTAGATATCCATGTTTATTATCTACTAAACATTTATGTCAGTTACTATGACAAACATGGATGTATTTGGCTGAAAGTCACCAGTTAACACGGTCACTGGTTAAACTGAAACACCTGTTGCTCTAAAACCTGTAGAACATGAAACCATCAGACATTTAGACTTTAAATATGTCTCTGTTGTGTAACCACTTGATTTTAAGTTTATTTGGTAGTTTCACCTGTCCTACCTTTATATGCCTTTGAAAGATTTAATCTGTAAATGTATTTTATACGGCCTTTTAATTGTGTGCTTTTATTTTTCTGTTTTTATTTCTTGATATTTTGTATTATTTTGTATTTGACCTGCTGCCTATGGAAAGCACTTTGTGTTCCAGGCTTGAAAGTGCTATACATTATTATTATTAAATATTATTAATTATTATTATTATTATTATTATTATTATTATTATTATTATTATTGTTATTATAATAAAAGGTTGTTATTCAGACTGTAATGAACAGTCTGTCCTCCTGTAGTTGTGGAGCTGCTGGTCGTGGCTCACGACTGCTTCAGTCTCACCTGTAACATGGAGGGCATCGTCAGAGTGCTCCAGGCCGCACGCCACCTCAGCCACACCTACCTGTCCCCGGGGAGCACTACGGCCTGCTGGTAAGCCCCGCCCCCTCACTCACACATTTTGCCTCCGACTCTCAATTAAAAAAAATCCATTTTGCCATTTGGAAATGCTTAATAATGCTAAAAGAATCATGAATATAATGATAATAAGTGTGTGTGTGTGTGTGTGTGTGTGTGTGTGTGTGTGTGTGTGTGTGTGTGTGTGTGTGTGTGTGTGTGTGTGTGTGTGTCTGCAGGTGCGTCTGCTGACGGGTATCGGCAGGTACAATGAGATGACGTACGTCTTCGACCTGCTGCATCAGAACCATCGCTTTGAGATGCTGCTGAGGAAGAAGATGGACACGGACAGAAGACAGGTGGACACACACACACACACACACACACACACACACACACACACACACACACAGTTAAACAGCTCATAATTCATCTCTAAGATCTATTTTATATTTAAAACTTTATTCACACTGTGATGGTTAACGTTACACTGCGTTACACATCATCATCACGCCCCTACACCTGAATGTTTAAAGTGTTGTCAACACGTCTTGACTCCTGATGAACTGGTTTCAGAGCTCCAGTCTGAAGACGGCCCTGCTGGACTACATAAAGCGCTGCCTCCCCGCAGACAGCGAGAAACACAACATGGTGGCGCTGTGCTTCAGCATGAGGAGGGAGATCGGAGAGAACCACGAGATGGCGGCCAGGACGCAGCTGAAGATCATCGAGTCTCAGGACTGGGGTAACCGCTAGCAACACTAGAATATACATATACATTGTGTGTATCTGGTTTTGATCCCAGTGTGAACCAAACTCTTGTGTCTGACCTTGAACAGTGGTGACTCCTGATCTGAAGAGCTCGTTGGTCAAAGTGTTGGGTCTGCTGAGGGACGCTGCAGAGAGCTTCTCCAAGGTACCTGAACGCCTCTCCCTGCCCGTACCTTTGACCCTCTGAACCCCAAAACCTGACAGCAGAATCAGTGGCATGTTTTCTTTAAATAATCGCCAAAACTACACCGTTTATCACAACAAGAAGCTGTATTTATCTTCAGATTTACATCTTTCCAACGGTCCTTGAACACATCATCTGTGGTGAAAGCTTATGTCCAGGCAAAATGAAGCTTAACTTTGTGATATTTCATCAAAAACATTTATTCTAAATGTCTCATTTAAAATATTGTCCCAAATAAACTGTTTACTTTTACCAGATTCTGTAAAAAAACATTCAATTCTGAGGGGAGGAGGAGGAGAGGGAGGGAGGAGAGGGGGAGGGAGGAGAGGGAGGATGGGAGGGAGAGGGAGAGGAGAGGAGAGAGGAGAGGAGGGGAGGAGGGAGGAGGGAGAGAGGAGAGGGAGAGGAGAGGAGAGGGAGGGAGAGGAGAGGAGAGGGGGGAGGAGAGGATGTAAAGATGTAAATAGTTCTATTAATATAACACGTAGAGTCTCCAGTTTCTTTTTTCAACATTGTTCACATTGGTAACACTTTGAACAATGTTGGATATTTAGATTCCATTGTTTCCCTTTTTCTAAAATAAATTATCACAGAAATTGAACTTGCGTTTTTTCTTTTTCATGTTTTATGTCATAATAACTGTGTTATTCTGCACTAAAGACATGTTTGAGTTCTCTACTTCTAGTTGTGATTGTTCCGTTTCCAAAGAGGAGCAGGACTTTATATTGCAGTGAAAAACGAGACCACAGAGAGTAAACTTTGGGTTCAGAGGGTTAATACACCGACCTGACATTAACCGTGTGTTTGTTTGCAGGACTCGTGTGTGCGTCAGGCGAGCCGCTGTGTTCGGACGGCCAAACTCGTCGCTCTGCAGCTTCACTTCCTGAATCAGGGGTCGGACCTGAGAGTCGTTAACCTTCGACCTGCAGAGCTGCTGAACGCCGTCACGTCGCTGCCTCGATGCTACCAGGTGGGTTTAGGTTACAGCGAAGCCTTACTCAGACCTGTCACAGACGCCTTACTCCTTAAAAACCTCCACAGAGAAGTGATGCAGAAGCTTCAAAACAACCAGGCTGAGTTTATAAACGTCTGCCTTAAAGGTTTATTCTTTGTTGTGCAACAAGAGAAATAAGTGACCTTTTAAATGCTATAAAATGTTTTTTTCGATTTATGTTTTATAAGTCGTCAGATAATATATTAACACAGGAAGTTTCCTTTTCCGTTGTATTTCCTTGTTTCACAGTATTTTTTATTTAGTGTGTTGTAACTTTATGTATCAGGTGCATGTCCACATAATGATCTCTGCTATATGAGGAGGAAAGGACCATCTTGTCTGTTTCTTTTTCAAGCATATTACCACAAATTTCCTAATTCAAGCAGATGTTTTTTATTATTATATAATATTTGTTTTCTGAGATTTTCCTGGAGCTTTTTCACCACCATCCTCATTTATTTTTATACTTCTTTCACAACGGTCCTCATTTCGATTAATTTTTTAATATTTATTTTTATTTTTGCTTTCTGAGATTTGCTTGGAGCTCCAGCCTAATTTTTATTTTGGTTCATATTATTTTGTTTTTGGTTTCTGAGAGACATCCCTCAGCAAAATACATTTCTGTATCATGAAACTTTTAGAGGAAATTATGACTGAAACTATAAATAAAACTTAACAAATCTACATTTTTAAACAAAAAGACCAAAATGTTTCTAAGTGACTAATTCTTAAATAAATTCTTGTCATAATTAACAGTCTGTGAGGTTTTTAATATGCATGCATGCTAACATACTAAATGTCAACATATAGCAGTAACATAACTGTAGATTTACAAATGAGTTATTACCATAGCTATAAACATTTAGTCTTTTCCAAGACTGTACCAGTGTTAAACTATTTTAAAGTGAGTCTGATTTTATTAAATAAGGCCCCCCCAGACCTCCACAGTTCACCCACACAGCAGATCTAATCGGGTGGTGTTCTGTCCCTCAGGTGTTCGTGGTGTCCGAGGCGTACAGCTACAGTCCGGACTGGGCCCAGATCCTGTACCAGAAGGTGATCCTGAACGGGGACTTTGTCTACCTGGAGGAGCTGAAACGCCACCGCCCGCTGACCTCCAGCCTGTTTGAGGACATCTTCAAGAAGTAAGAAGCTCCTCCTCCACCAGAGGGCTGTGAAGAGGAGAGTTCATCAGTATTAACCTCTCGCTTCCTGTCTGTGTTGTTGTTGTTTTCAGGCTGGACGGCGCTCCGGGCAGCGTCACCGCCAACGTGAAGCGTCTGCTGACTCACTGTGATGACGTGTACAGCCGCTACAGACTGGCCTACCAGCAGAACCTGTACGACGTCACCAAGACGCTGCTGCAGGACGCCAAGACCTCCAGCTACCTGAACGACAGGCTGGCCAGCTGATCGGCTGACGACTGAACCAAGAACTGAAATACATTTATTTATAAAAAAGCAAAACGTACAAAAAAAGAACAGTCTTTGTCTTTTCTAAATCTGTGAATTAAAAATGATTTTATGCTCATGAAATAACTGAATAGAAGCTTTTTATACTAATAAATGATAAGAAAAATGAAATACTGGAGATTTACTGTCCAAAAATCTAAATGTATAAAGTCACGACATGATATAAGAAATTACATTAAATGAGCTTTTTAAACTGGTTTGTATCAATGTTTTCTGCTTTCATCAAATGCTGCAGATCAATGGATTTCTGCACTTTTTTAAATTTTCTTATTATATAATTATAGTTTTCTGAGATTTTCCTGGAGCTCTTTCACAACGGTCCTCATTTTGATTCATTTTTTATTTGTATTTTTTGAGATTTTTCTGGAGCTCCTACAACACTAGCGTCATTTTTATTTTGGCTTTGTTTTATATTATTTATTTTTTGAGTTTCTGAGAATTTTCTGGAGCTTTTTTCACAAACATCTTCATTTTGATTTATTATTCTCCTGCCGTGAGCGGCTGCTTTCTTTCCTTTGCCCATTGCATCTTGATAGTACATATATAGGCATATATATATATATATATATATATATACAGTATATTATGTATGCATATATATGTCATTTTAATACTATGTTCTGCTGGTCAGTTTGTGAATTCCCCCTCAGGATGTACCAAGTTATATGTTAAACTACAATACATCATAGTTTATTAGCTGATAGTTTTCATGAGTGTATAATGGCCTGAAACTAAGAATTGTTGTGTTTTATTTAGCTTAGAAAAAGCCAGTTATATCTACTTGGGAGCTCATCGTCTTCCATGTTGCATCGCCGTGTTTCTACAGAAGCCCAGAACAGACAAACACTAACGAACACCGGCTCTAGAAAGAGACGTTCGTGTTTTTTTAATTACCTAAAAGTAGAGATGGCTACCGATACTCGGTGCTAAGCTAGCCCGGATTACTAAAGATCTGAGTATTGATAAGCTCTGACGTTACCAGTGCTTTTTATTAGTACTTTTTCAATACTTACTGCAATAAAACATTCGCAAATAATAACACAATATTTTATCAATATATATGTTTAACAAGCATGAACATGTAAACGAAAGTGAAACCTAATTCAATTGGCCGCTGAAACAGAAGCTGTCTGTCTGTAGTTTAACTGTTTTGTTTAGTTTATTCTTGTAAACTTATCAGAGCAGACAGGAGGACAGAGAACAGAAGGAATGACTGATACTATTTAATTATATTCATTTTATTGACATTTTAGATTTGTTTCCAGTGAGATATTAATGATTCTGTTTAGTGACATTGCTGTCGCTGCTCTAGAAACAATATTTAGTTGTATCTAAATAAGAAATAACTTCTGTTAATCCTGTTCTCAAGTTGTTTGTTTTTTAAGATACTATTTATATTTTTAAAAGCAACCATTTAGTCATGAAAACATATTGAGTATTGATAAGAGTCCCTACCTGTGGGCCACCGTAGATCTCAGACATGCTCGATAAAGGAGGTGTGAGCAGAGGGTCAATTTGTTGCTTGCAATCTGCAACCTCACCACTAGAGGTCACTCAATCTCACCCACAGTTCCTTTAAATTACTTTCAACTGGATGTAGATTCTCTGCTGTGAAGCTGCAGTTCTCTGTTCCTCCTCTAGATGGTAGTCCTCGCTCAGTGTCAGTCCTCTCCTCATGTCTTTCCACCTGAAATATTTGAGATTGGACATTTAAGTTAATATTCCGGTGAACTGTCAGAAGCTGTGATATGTTGCTTCATCCAGATGCAGAGATCTGACCATGAATTAATTTCTTGTTTTTACTTCATCAGCTTCCTTCGGCCATTAACAAGATTCTCCGGGGTTTAAATTTGCTGAAATTTGCAGATGTTCTTCTTTTATGTCAGTCTTTTTTTGTTTTGCTCATTACCGCTGCAGGGCGTCCGTGATGATAATAAACTGCAGCGTGCCGAGCTGAGGATTCTGGGAAACATCTGTCTCTGGACGCCCGTGAACGTGAAGATATCAGGTAAACACACAACTCAATGACGGTTATGCTTTATGACCTAAAAACAGGATTTCATACATGATGAGACTCCAAAAGAGAAACAAACATGCTGAGTGCTGTTTGCTTTTTGAATCTGCAGATTTCCCTTCTGACCTCTCTAATGGAGAAACTCGTTAAGAAAACCACATCTCATTATTCAGCTCTAATTAGCAAATTAATCAGGAGATTACACCTTGTTCAGCAGAGCAGAGGAAAGACTTTATACCTCACATTTACTGATTACGTTTTTTTGATGACCTTTTGACCTAAAAATGTTGATTTCATTGAAGGACAAACA
>NC_072467.1:28156581-28214081 GCF_027596085.1 Anoplopoma fimbria | reverse complement strand
TTTGAACACAAGACATTTTAAACTTGTGTTGATGATATTTTCATCCAATCAAAAGGAAAACTTAATATTCTTGTGTTAAAGTGTTAAAGCTTAAAGTCAGCTGAGTCTGAATCTCTTCTGCTGAGACTCTCACAAACCGACACTAAATACATCAGAGTTCAGACTGCAGAGGTCTTTATATCACCTGCTCTACCTTTAAGGATTAAACTCAACTTTTAAACTTTAATTTCCCTCAAAGTACATCAGCCGAGCCTCGTCCATCTCCACAAAAGGGAAATGTGTTCAGTTAAACAAAGTGACACTGGGAACACTGGGTAGTTTACTGTAGACTGGTCAGACAGCACATTGAGTCATTTAAAGGAATAAATCAAAGGTACCAGGATGTTCTCACATCAACGAACGGGTCTCACTGTTTTTTTCTCTTCCTGGCTGATAAAAAGAGTTTCTGGAGAAAAGGCATCGTTACATTTGGTACATAGCTAAGTTAGTTAGTGGTGTTGGTGACGTACATTGTGTGAGACAAATCTAAATGTTACTACGACAAACTGAGACTTTGATCGTATAGAATTTCTCCGGATTAAGGTCCAATGGGGGACAACGGAAGTAGGGTGACTTAGCCTCTGTTTATGCCATGTTCAATGCTGTAAAGGCTAATTCCAACATTTTGTGGACATTTAAGAAAGAAGTGGAGACTGTAAATGGTAGAAATTTGTTGTTTAAAAGACATTTGAATGTCTGAATTGAAATAAAATACTATCATGAAAATAATAAATGCAGGAAACTGCAGCCTTTGCAGAGACACACTGTGAGCTCTGACTGAGTTCTAGTTTGCGTTATATATTTACAGACTTTCTGCTACAAATATGTAAATCCAGATTAAGATAACCCTGATGACATCACTATGACGTCATCAGGGTGTTACCCTCCTGTGGAGACACCGTACAGGCTAAGAGGAACAAACCAGTAAAATAATCTTCATGTGTTAAATCGACAGTTACCCAGAAAACGGCTTTTCTATGTTAAACAGAAATAAACGATTCCGCTAGAAGACGAGTGAAGACGTCAGCAGAACGTCATGAACTGGAAACAGACACAAAGAGAGACAATGTCCTCAGTATTTCATATGTCCTGACAGTGACCCAGAGACTGTCAATGAGAAACGTTTGTTACCTCTTCATCCTCCCCCACCTCCTCCACCTCCTCCCCCACAGTCAGTCAGGTCTCATCCAACACCCGTCCATCATCCTGACGACCAGCTTTCATGAGAGTCCACAAAGCCTTTAAGGACCTTTTTATTCTGAGATGAAAGGTGACAACACGCCAGAAAAGCCAAAAGGGGGAAAAAAACTGAAATTCAGGAACAAATTCTGACAATGTGACCGCTGCTGTGATCCACGTCTACAAGCCGGCCAATCAGAGAACGACATGAGATGACACCAGCACCATTTATAGATGAGGTTTAGGGAGAAAAACACACCGTATAAAAACAAATCATGTCTTTATTGTGTTGCTAAATTTACATACTCTGCTGTCATATATTTTATTTTTCATCTGACAGCTTAACAAAGTTGGCGACCAAGATTTTTCATTTGTAGCCATCCTGCACAGTGTGGCATGCAATAAACTCGCTGCTGTCTCACAGTCTAAACCAGCCTGGTCTCCAAAAATGTACGTTCCCATACAACAATTGTCAGTTACGTGTCGAGGTAAACACATTTTTCTCTGAGACTACTTTAGGCCCAGAAAGACTATTAAGAAAGTTCAGTTGATGCTCCGTCTTAAGAACAAGTGTCTTGCAGGTGTGATGCGATATGCAGATGACTTGTTATTTTATATTTGGGGGGATTGACCCGGTTCTCTGCTAACGTTAGCTCCACTAATGTTTTAGAAACATATATCCCCGTCCAATCTCTCCGGGTGACGAGTATCACTGTTATACAACATTCAACCACAACGAGCTCCAAATCCACTAAACCAGCCTGAACATGAAGAAACATCTGGAACCAGTGATGAGAGTCTGGGGAGCAGAGCTGGACCATGCTGCGCTGTGATAGGACAGTCTGGATCAGGGCTTAGCAGTTTAGTTGTATCTTGTAGGCAGCAGACAACCTCTGGTTCTGAAATGTGAAGTCAAAGCTTCCTGTCTTAAAGGCTGAGTACCATCATGGAGTCATTTTTTGCTGTACTTATACTCTGATTTATACTTGTGCTGAAGTACAGCTGATGTGTTTGTGTCCAGGCTCCCTGCAGGGCGTCCACCAGCGGCGCCTCTACAAGGAGCTGATGAAGAACTACAACCCTCTGGAGCGACCGGTCAGCAACGACTCCCACAGCCTCACCGTCCACTTCAGCTTCAGCCTGCTGCAGATCATGGACGTGGTGAGCAACACACACACACACCACACACACACAGGACACAACACACACACACACACACACACACACACACACACACACACACACACACACACACACACACACACACACACACACACACACACACACTGGTGGTTATGTCATCTTGCATTCAAAAAATAAATCCCTATTTCATTGATTTTATTATATCCTTTTTTTTCAGGGAAAACTTTGAATTTTGGCAAAGTTGATGTAGTTCCCTTATCCTCTCATAAGGCTGTAATATCAGTGTGTCCACATACTTTTGGCCACATACTGTAGTTTCCATTTTCTACGTTCCTCATACAGATATACTGATATCTCACAAAAACGTTCTCCTCTTTTTTTGGTAAATTTTCCTACAAAATCCAGCATCACGTGTCAATTTCGACTCATTACATGAATACATTCATTTCAAAATAAACTTCTGTCTTCACAGGAAACATCTTAGTCAGGTTTAGGAAAAGATGGAGGTTTGGGTTAAAATAACTACAGAATTGGCCTTACTGACGTACAAACGTTACGTCCTGTTTAAAAGATGGCTTTGTTGGACTCATCATGTGTCGGCTTTTGCGATATTTATACTTCTTTGTTCATGATTACGTGGATAACATATGAAATAATCTCATGGGATTTGTACAAATTACGGCGCGTTATTCTCGTATCTTTGTCTACAAATACGGGAACACAAACTGCTCAGGTTGAGAGCCGATCGATGCTCCAATCAGCCGCCGCAGGATGACACTCAGTACTGACATCAGGGAGGAACTGTCCCACTATGTAGTCATATGGTGTATGCACACACACACACACACACACACACACACACACACACACACACACACACACACACACACACACACACACACACACACACACACACACACACACACACACACACTCACATACTCAGTTTGACCCAGCTGGTGGCTATATTGAAGAGTTCAGTCTGAAACAACCGCACAACTGGAAATGAAACCTTTTATACTTCATTGGTCTCGACTGAATTTTGTCTGCAGCTTTAAGTAGAAACGATGAAATACTGACAGCTGACAGTGATTGTTTGGACCAATCAGCAACCTCTGATAATGAGAGATGAAGATTAAAAAACTACAACTCCTCAAATGATAACTTGAGGCTCCTAAAACAAGATAATCCAAGGTGACAACTTCCGGTTCTGTAAAGTGAAATCAAAGCTTCCTGACTTAAAGCTGCATTCTCTCTCCTGTCCACCAGGGGGCGACTCCTCTGGTTGTATAGAAGTCTATGAGAAAATGACTCTACTTCTCTCTTGATTTATTCCCTCAGTAAACATTGTAAACATGAGTTTATGGTCTCAATCTCTAGTTTCAAGTCTTCTTCAATACAGCATGATGTTCATTTAGTAAATGATGCTCCATTAGTCCAGAGTTTTAAGATTGAGAAAGTATATTTAACCTTTTAGAAGATGTCCTTTTTTTGTGACAGTACACACCTTTTATTTTATAACTGATAACCTGGTATGTGCATCATTCTTTTGCATCTTTAAGTGTGTTGCCATTCACCTGTTTTATGCACATCTTTCACAATTTTTGCATAAAAAAAACACTGGATATTCTAAAAAAAAGTTGAAATATCACAAAAGAAAAAGTGTTTCCTCTTGTCTGAGGTGTTAAAGTTGTTAACGTTGTTCATCTCAGCAGGTTCCTCCTCTGACATCCTCTCTCAGTCTGAGTTCTTGTCAGTAGATTTCTTCACTCTTTGAATTCCTCAAACAGATCTCAGAAAATCAAAACGTACAGAGACGAGTCGGCGAACGTTAGAAGCCGACTGTGAAATAAAAGATACGGATGAAAACGCTATAAAACATGAATATGCTAATTAGCTAAAGGGGTAATTAAAGACTATTCATATTCATATTCTCCGCGGGGGTTTTAATAGAACTATTGATCAATAACAATGACTCAGCCTGAACCGGTCGTCTGCTGACGGTTCAGATTTTACAAACTTTACTTCTCTTCATCACTCGTTGTTTTGTTTCTTAATCTGAACTTTATCAAGTATTTATTGTTTATTAATCTTATTCTAGTTCTGCTTTAATGAAAACATTCATCTGAGTGTCTCCAGTACAATACTCAAGAACACATTTAAGGTACTTGTACTTTTTACGTTATACCTCTACTCCACTACATCTCAAAGTAACTATTGTACTTTTCACTCTACTACTTTTATCTGATATATTTAGTTACTTTGCAGATATAATTATAAACAAATGAAATAGAGATTACATTACATTACAGTCATTTAGCAGATGCTTTTCTCCAGAGCGACTTACAGTCAGTAGTATGTTACATATCATTCACCCATTCACACACTGATGACAGGCTACCATCAAGGTGCCACCATCAGACTCTAACTAACATTTATCATCCAGTCCACACCGATGGCCTTCAGGAGCAACTTGGGGTTAAGTGTCTTGCCCAAGGACACATTGACTGCCGAAGCCGGGTATCGAACCACCGATCCTCTGACTGGAGAACTACCTTGCTCTCCACTACGCCACAGAGATCACCTTTACACATTAATGCATCAATACTTATACTCCAATGATATATTCTATCCTGCATAATGAGTACTTATACTTTCATAAGTATATTTTGATGCTAAAACTAGTAAACTAGAGTATTTCTACACTGCAGTGTTGTTCAGCTTGTTTTATTATCACTTTATAATTTTTATTACCAGTTTTTTGGAGACCAAAAATGGAAAATATATGAATCTATATTCTGCAAAAATAAAACTTTTACTTTTGTTACTTTAAGTATATTTTGATGCTTATAATTGCAATAATGCAGTTCTTATAACTTACTTTTACATCGTCTTGTAGTGTAGTTTTTTATCACTTTCTCATTTTTCTTATCTGGTTTTGTTATTTCTAAGTAGATATGTTAAAGATGAATCACTAATCAAATAATCAGCATTGATTATATGATTGATGGAGACATATGAACTACAGATTGTAGCCTCAGTATTTGCTCTGATCAGCAGAAACGTTGGATGTTTGTTGCTTCACACAAATTGTAGTTGTTGTTTTTTTTTACTTAATTATTTCTTCCTCATCCTCATCATCAGCAATTAATATAATCTTTTAACAGAAATTCTCATAGATGTGTTGAGCTGACGCTATGAAGACACGATTACAGTTCCATGAATGTCCTCTCTTCAAACAGTAACATATATCATATATTAATAATCAGTATTCCTGGTTCAGCAGCAGAAAACACTTTGTTTGTCTTCATTACCAGCTGCCTCATTCAGATCATCAGTTTCAGTAAATCCTCGACTCCGTCAGAGTTCCATCATCAGATCTTCTCAGGACTTCTTCTCATCATTACTTCACTTCAATCAGCAGCTGAAGTCATCTCTCTGTTTCCTTTCTTCTCTTAACCTCATTTATCACATAAAGCGTCACTTGTTTCTCATTCCCACCGTGTGAGACGTTATTGTTCTTCATGCATTGTTATCTGACCTCATCACTTTGATTTCCTGGTCTAGACATAGTCGGATCACTTTCAATCAGAGACTTCATCTTTCTGGGTTTCCTCCATCTTTCATCCTTCATCACAGCGTTAGAATCCTCATCAGCCTCAGCTTGTAATTCATTACTTATTAATATCAGATAATGACACAGATTCAGATTTAGCAGAGCAGAAGCTTCGTCTCTTCTGAGACATCAGATTGTTCTGATCTCGACATACAGAGAAAATACAGAAATCTTCTTCTTCTACAGTTTATTTGAAAGCCGAGTTTTTTATGAATGCTTTTACTGTGTCTCCATTGGAATCCTCTGATTCTATTGAGCCTTTAAGAGCTCATCACAAACCCACATGATGAGTATTTGAAGCTGTTCCTAAGAAAAATAATGTAGCGTAATTTGTGAGATATTCCACAAAATTTGAAGAAAAATAATGTAGCGTAATTTGTGAGATATTCCACAAAATCGACTCGTATGTTGTACGTGTGATCATACTGTAAGTGATCATACTGTAAGTGATCATACTGTAAGTGATCAAGCACCAACACCCCAAAAACCCATCCTCTGTCCTTACACCCTCACATCCTCTGTCCTTACACCCTCACATCCTCTGTCCTTACACCCTCACATCTCTGTCCTGTCCTTCCCTCACATCCTCTGTCCTTAGACCCTCACATCCTCTGTCCTTACACCCTCACATGTTATTGTATTGTACATTGTATGAGGATACGTTGAAAAGTTAACAAGCTTAAGCATTGAATTAAAACTGTTAGCAGCAAATGTCCCCACTGTGGGACTAATAAAGGATTATCTTATCAGAATCAGAATCAGCTTTATTGAATTTGACTCCAGTTACTTACGCTCAATAATACACAGAAACAGACAATTAAACAAAAAAAAAATCAAGGAGGTCCAAGAAGAAAAAAGGATAAACATTAACTATTTTGTACACAGAAATATAAAAATGTTTTAGTTTAACTAGTGACCGTGTTAACTGGTGACTTCCAGCGAATGCTTCTTTGGTTGCTCATTGTATCTTACGTGAATGGTTGGTAGATCATAAACACAGATATTTAAGATTGATTGAAGTCTTTTATGAGGAAACCTTCATGTTCTGTTGGTGTTTCTAACATCTGCCGTCACTACGAGCTGATGGTCACCAGTTAACACGGTCACTGGTTAAACTGAAACACCAGCAGCGTGTATGACTGAAGCTGTTAACCGTGTTGACCACCTCTGGACTGTTTGTAGCTCCATTTAAAAGTGAATGAAGTGAAACCTCTGAGTCTCTTCATGGTGTTTGACAGATAACAGAGTTGATCATCTGGTGACTTGTAGCTCATAACGTCTCTCTGGTTTATCCTCCAGATAAATGTTTATACCTGGACGTTAGCTAATACATTCTATCATCACTAACAGGACATGGATCTTTAGGTTGCATTCTCCATCTTTGCTGGTTACATAGCTCACTTCATTTCTACACTTCCGTGCATCATTATTGATGTGAAAGGGTCTATCAACAGGAGCTACAAGGTTACTGACATTCACCGTGAAGCAGCAGCCCGTCGTTACATTAGCTAGTCATCTCATAAAGAGTGATTTTTCTTTTCATAGTGCCGTTAAACACACAGATCCTCCCTCTCAGTGTGTCAGCTGCCTCCAGCTATCCGAGGCCGTCAGTAGAATCATCCACAGTCTCACAGCTGCTGTTGCTTCGCCTCGTTGCTCCTGAGTTTTAGATCCGGACCGGTTGGTTTTCCTTTCTGTCCGGCCGCTCTGGGTCTCTGACTCCCAGCTGAGGGTTCAGGTCGACAGAGCTGGTGTCCTCCATGTCTGCAGCCGAGCACAATACGCTGTACACAATACACATTCAGGACGCTGCTGCCTTTGAGACTTTGATGAAAGATTCATGCATTCAGTCAGTTTGTCTGCTGGACGGTGATTTATTGCATCAGTCAGGACAATACGTATTATAAATGAGAAAAGGTTTCCACCTGGTATCACAGCGGAGTGAGGAAAAACACAAACATCCTCAATATCCATCCTAAGTCCAGAGAGGACGAGAAGACTTTATACAAATGAAGTTCTGAGTGTTTTCATTCCTTAGTGTTGCCACTGTGGTAAAGTCACAGTAAATAAAGAAATAGTTTCTTATGTATCTAGGTTTTCATGCCGTCATCATAACATATTTAAAGAGTCATCACAGTAAACTATAGTAATAGATTCACCTGCCTTTTTACAACATTGAATCCTAAAACAGTGGATTTAATGTGTTTTTGACACATATGAACAGATAAACATGCTTTAGTGTCAGAGGGGAAATTTGTTAAAAAGAGATTACTGTGTTTACGAAGGAAACAGTGGAAGCAACTCCACAAAAAAGTCAATGAAAAGGGAAACAAGAACTAGTCTGGTTCCAAATCACCTTTTCTAGACCTCGAAGGGAAATGTCACGAGGTCAAGGATTTGTTGGAGACTATTCACATTTGCTGCTCTAGTGAGGATTTTTATGTGGTATTGAGTCTGAATAAAGCACAGTGTGTGTATTCATAGTGGTGAAGGTTCATTAATGTGTCTTAATGAGCTCTCATAGATATTAGGACTGTTGTTAGTGGAGATATTCACTGTTGGGATAACTGAAGGTCGGTTGTCTATTAAACCATTATGTCGTTACCCTTTGATGTCCTCACCTTGGAGGAATCTCCCTCCTCCTGCTTCCAAAGCCTCGTCTTGTAATTCTCCCTCGGCCACATGAGAATGAACTAAACAGGCCGGACATTCATCAAACTGACGTTATTCATATTCATCCTCCCCTCCGCTGGCTCGCTGCCGCGTTCAGGAGGAAGTCAAAGCTTTGAAAGAAGAAGCAGTGGAGAGAGTTTGGAACATGACTGCAGAGGATCTTTAGTTCTATAGCAAACCCAATGGAATCTGATTGTTGTTTTTCTGTGTTTAGGATGAGAAGAACCAGGTGCTGACCACCAATATCTGGCTGCAGCTGGTGAGTTTTCCTCTGGACTCAACCCTCCTCATCTCCCCAAAAACTGTTCATTCCAGTCGTTTCTAGATTTAAATACATTCAGACTGTTTGTCTTTTTGTTCTTATCTGTTGTACTGACACTTTAAATAATACTAATAATATATAAAATAATTTATCTATGTACTTAGTTAGTGCTGGAACTGTTTATCACTGTTGTTCCCAGGAATGTTCTGTTATTTCCCAGAAGCATCTTGTCCTCCATAAACTTGCATTTCTACCATTTCTAATCAGCATTATGGCATCATGACCTAAAACCTTGTGTGGAAACAGATTGACAATTGCCCCATTTTGACCAAAAACTACCAAAAACAACACTAAACTCACTTTCACACGGTCCTGGTTGACCTGCAACCACATTTTAAAGGGACAGTGTGGAGGGTAAGGGCCATCTAGTGGGGAGGTCGCAGATTGCAGCCAACTGAATACCCCTGCTGCCGATGTACGAGATATTATGAGATATTAGTTTACAGATAATTACATTTCCACTTCGTCATTGTGGAGGTTAGTTTAGCGCTTTATTTCCGGGTACACTTGTTGTGTTTTTGATTTTTCACAGTTCATTTTGTTTGTACGCCCTCTGCTGTTTCAGAGAATATTGACGGCGTGTCGTTTAAACGCCTCCGTTCATGCGCTGAGCTTGCTCGCTGAGCTTGCTCGCTGCTCGCTGAGCTTGCTCGCTGTCTGCAGAGGCTCTCGCTACTGCAAAGCACGAGTATAAACAAAGCTTCACAGTTCTGCACCTTGAGTAGCTTTCATGCTTTTTGGCTTCATCTTCCAGCCTTGGCTGTGGACACCTGGGAGTGAGTGTGATGATCCATAACTCAGAGTAAATGGATCATCAAGGGCCGGTGTGTAAACTGAGTCTGGGGGAAAGAAACCCAGTAAACACTGATCATCATCATTGTCCCGTCATTCCTTCAGTTCGACTTCCAGAGAACTCCAGCTCTGCTTTTGACCCAGATACATTTCCTCTGTTGGAGAGAGATCCATCCGGCAGCTGCCAAATCCTTCTCCTGCCTCCACAAACACTTCATCTTCTGTCAGAGTCGACAGCGTTCCACCTGACAGCTCCTGCACGTTGACGCTTTACCGTTCTGATACCAACTCTTTGTTCATTTCAGCTCCGTCTCCCGCTGAGTGTGCAAAGGAGCGACCCTGGTGTGAATGTCAGAGCTAATGGAGAGCGTAGGAATGCATTAGGAGAGCCTCCTAAACCCATTTCATGCAGCTGTCCAAATTTAATTAGGTTTCATATCGGCTCCTCTGGAATGTGTGTTTGTAAAGTGGTGGTGCACTAATCCGCCTTAATCTGCTCCTCTCTGATGGAAAGGTTGGCTCCTCCCCAGAGGCTCCACGTCTCCCCTCTGCACCCCCTCTGGACCAACCACACTTTTAACTTCATTTCATTTAGCGTACTCTCCTCTTCCTCCTCCTCCTCTTCTTCCTCCTCCTCCTCATTGTGTTTTTTTGTGAAGGGGATGAATGTCTGGAAGCGAGAGGAAACATTTCTGTAGTTGGAGCTGTGTGGGTTTTTTAATGTCAAAGTGTTTCTGCAGCTTTTTGAAGTTTTTCTTCCGGCAAAATACAAAACTTTGACTCCTCGCAGACTGAAAAAAAGAATCAATATTAACACTTAGGAGCAGATTTCTACCTTCGGGGCTCATGAGGAGCTTTTGTTCTTTATAATGCTTCAATGGCTGGTTTAGTGCTCTCTTTATTTAAAAGCTGTTGGTGCCCAGAAGCATATTTACTGAGCACAACAACACACAGACACGTCGTTGTTTTTGTGATAGTTCGTAAGAGGAGAGTCATGAATACAAGTCAGCATGCTAAGATGCTAATGCTAAGCAGGAATACTGTTTACCATGGATGCGTTCCAATCCTCATAGTACCATACTATTCAGTCTGCCAGAGAAAAGGTTCCGTGTGTTCCAATGCGTAGTAGGTCATATGTAGCACGACAAAAGTACAACACGCCGCATTTCCAACTTCTGAAAGCCGGCATGCTTTCAGTTCCTCGTGCCATCTTTATCTTCTCGTGTTACTTCTGGTTGCAAAAAGCCAAGAAGGCCAAAATGCTTCAAAGCAGCAGTCCACAAACCAATGAGTGACCTAACCACGCCACTTCTCCACTTCTGATTCACGCTCTATGATGGTTTTTGTAGAAACCCTACCAAGTCATATTTTGTCGGTTATATGATTATGACTTGTGGTTCTTGGTTAAAGCTGGAGTGCATTACCGCCTGATGTCAAAGTCCAAAAAAGTCAAAAAGAGACGGAAGTGTCCCTCAACCGGTGTCCACTTCCTGTATGTGACATTCCCATTTCATCCAGTTTCTCTCACCCGTATCTTTCTCTAGATGAAGGGTGTGATTCGTCTTTTCCACTGAGCAGAACAGTACCTGAACCTGCCCATGAAAACCTCCATAATGGCAACCATAGAAAGCTTTAGCAGGGAGAGATTACTTTTACACAAACCTTCAGGAATATTAAGAGAGAAACGACACATCCACGCTCGAGCCAATCCTTGATTTTAAACATCCAACTTTCTCCATGAAAACCAAAGCATGTGGACTTTGGCACCTTTTCATTTGAATTACTTCTCAGGAAGTATTCTGTGTTTTTTGGTCACAATGAATACAAATTCCCTTAGAGATTAAAAATAGCCAACAACTCTGTCAGGGAGGATAATCCTGTTAGAAAACACAGTATTAAACCAAAATAAAGGGAATAAATGAAGTTGTATCTGTTGAACAGAACTAGTGAGATGCATTATTTTCTTTTATTTTTACCTTTTCTTCCTTTTGATCTTCATCTCGTTGCGTCATATTGACGTCTTCCCTTTAAAGGGTGCAGGTTTCTTTTGCTCTCATCATGTTCAGACTCTTTGAACCTTTTCAGACATCAGATAAGAAACAGCCGACACGTAAACTCTGAATATGAGACGGTTTCTCATCTCGCTTCTGATATCGGAAAGCTGTGATGGGATTTAAAGACCGAGGTATTTCTTTCACCTTCATTAATATCTTGAAGGGAATTTAGTTTGCAGACAGGAATTAAACACTCAGGCATCAGGAATACAACAATCAATAGTCAGGGCCCAAAAAGCAGATTAAATTAATAATAAACAGAAAATAACTAAGTAAAGTAAATATATTTAAATTGTAAATATAAAGTATAAAAATATATAAAAGTAACTATAACATAACTTTGAACAGTTCCATGAAACAAAATACCAAAATAGAAAAACAAATTAAAAAGAAGCTCATTGATTAACATAAAGGTAAATCACACAGGAAACCAGATTCTTTTTTGGTATCGAACGTTTTGCAAACCATTGATCAGTGGTGAATATTTCTGAACCTGAAATAAGTTCATGAATACGTTTCATATCGGCCTCGTAGCACGTCTGCAGAAACACGCAATGCACCATGATTAATGTTGTGAAACCATTGGTTAGCTTTAGGCAACAAAACTTATGTTTCTGAAAAACATCATGGTTTGTGTTAAAAAGTGATGATTCTGCTTTAATTGGGTGAAAACTGAACTTTTAGCCTCCATGTAAACACACTGCTTAATTTAAGAATAATTTCATGGTTCTTAATGGTAAGTTATGTTTTCATATTTGCATATTTTCAAATACTGGAAACATGAATTGCATTTCTGAAAACATTCCTTAGAAGTTTGCTCCCCGGATCGGATGTGAACTTCAGAGTCTTTTTGGGGGTTTTCAGTGCAGCCGCTGTGACAGTTCTACTTTCAACAGATTCCTCCGGGAAACATTTCAGCTCGCTGACAGGAAGTAAACAAACCGAGAGAGAGAGACGTGTGCGACCTTCAGCCATCGGCACAAAGAGCTCAGAGAGCAGCCGGCCAGAGAGCCCAGTATGCAAATGAGAGGACGACTTAGTCCTGATGTTGGCTGGCAACGAGCTCCTCCCTCACAAGGACACACACGGATAACAAAGGCTGTTGCATAAGAGCCATCAGTGTAATCTAGATTTCAGCAGCTGAAATATGGAGGTCGACCAGAGGAGCTGCTGCTTATCGGCGGCGTTCAGACATCGCTTCTGGACACGTTTATTCTCCTCACACTGTTTGTGGAGACCTAATTACCATCTTTTTGTTCCCAAAAACATAAAACATATTGTTTAGAAAACAATCTGAAAATTATGCCTCACTTCAGCCAACTCTCTACTTAACAGATTATATCTTTTAGACGTGATCGGCTTATTTAACAGCGCATGTTTAAAAAAATTGCAGTAAATTAATCAGCCAGAAGTTTTTATTATTCATATTTTCTGTTACTTAGTCTCACTAGAACATAATAATAAGATTAAAGTTTTAATCTTTTTAAATAGTTTCTAAGCATTCAGAGCAATCTTTAAATAGATAATATTCATGTAAAAACATAATACAAGGCATTAATAAGCGCAAATTAAAACATGCACCACAGAAGCACAAAATAAAAAGAAATAAAGAAGGGAATATTAATGTTAATGTTAATATGAGGCACTTTTTGCAACATGCATTGAAACACAGAAGACAGACATAGAAAGCTCCACATTCATTAAAAAAACCTTCAATGAAAGCTTTTTGGTAGTTCTGATCTTTCTATTTGGTTTGAACCTGAACAACCTCTGGATTTAATGATATTAAGTCCAATTCAAATCTGAATTTGTACCTCAGTGTCCGGACACTCTTCTTCCTCCCAGCTGTGCTTTGAGATCCTGTCTATAAAAATCATGGTTCTAGGTCAGAGGGTTTTTGTAAACAGCACAGATCGTAAAGCCCCTTGGAGTAAATTGTGATATTGAGCTTTACTTCATAAAATTGATCGGATTTGATAGCAAGCCTCGTGTTCTGGTCCATGATTCCATTTTCATGCTCGTTTGCAAATGACACTTCAGTTTGTCTTGTTATCATCCGGTGTTTGTTCAGCCAAACACCCGTCTGTCCCTCTAAAGCCCAGCAGGAGAACCAGATCTTTAATAAAAATCAATAACTACTGTTGGGTAACGTCTACAGGGGTCTTCCAGAAAATCCCCAACCCAGAATGAAAACCTCATTGATCAAAAAGCACTTTGAAAATGATCTTTTAAGTGACTGAAAACTACACTTCTATGTGCATAAGAGGCTAGAACTTTGAGTGGATCAAGGGTTTGTGTGAACGTTGGCTTTAATATAAATGTGTGTGTGTTTGTGTTTGCAGTACTGGACGGATTCCTACCTGCAGTGGAACATGTCCGACTATCCAGGTGTGACCAACGTCAGGTTCCCCGACAGTCAGATCTGGAGGCCCGACATCCTGCTGTACAACAGGTACACCACCTCCCGCTGCTGTACAACAGGTACACCACCTCCCGCTGCTGTACAACAGGTACACCACCTCCCGCTGCTGTACAACAGGTACACCACCTCCCGCTGCTGTACAACAGGTACACCACCTCCCGCTGCTGTACAACAGGTACACCACCTCCCGCTGCTGTACAACAGGTACACCACCTCCCCGCTGCTGTACAACAGGTACACCACCTCCCGCTGCTGTACAACAGGTACACCACCTCCCGCTGCTGTACAACAGGTACACCACCTCCCGCTGTACAACAGGCTGTACAACAGGTACACCACCTCCCGCTGCTGTACAACAGGTACACCACCTCCCCGCTGCTGTACAACAGGTACACCACCTCCCGCTGCTGTACAACAGGTACACCACCTCCCCGCTGCTGTACAACAGGTACACCACCTCCCCGCTGCTTCACCGAGCTGAGCCAGCTGCAGCTCCACATCTGAATGATGCAACATTCAACTTGGAGTTCAAATTCTTATTCTTGTAATGCCAGTATTTTCTTTACATTGGTGAGACCCACTGGTGATATAAACCCCCCCATTACCGCCTTACTGTTTGTTATACAGAACCGTCTGAAAAGACGTCATTGGAAACTGTTATAAAAAAAGTAATCATTTGAAATACAGATAAAAAAATTTGCATTAAGAAAAAATCAGCTGGAAAATAAATGCATTATTATTTAAGAGGTGAAATTGTTTCAAAACAACCTACCCAGAACACATGTCTTTATCTGATTCATTAAACCATTATTGCTGTGTTTGGTTTGTAAACTGAATATTCATCCTGCTAAACTTTCAGACTTTACATTTCCTGACTTTTAAAATATGGAAGTTGAAGTAGAAGTCTTTAAACCTAAAGAGGCAGCGCAGTGACAAAACAAAAGCTTTCTAAAGTGCTGCTATTGGTTGAGAGCTGCAGAAAGAAGAGAAAGAAGAGCCGGATCCATGCGTCTCTGCTGGATTGAGGATGTTTGTTCGCTCACGGTTCATTTTCACCCCCTCAGTTCTGATTCAGTCAACAAAGCTCACTCAGCTAGTTTCCCTCCTGTGATCGGCTCTAAAGATACATCGTCTCCCCGTCCGGACTAATAGCTCGCCGTTAGCTCACACATCAGGAGCTCCCGGCTGGATGCTGACGAGCTTTTCAGCTCATTAACGATCCGCAGTGTGAAGCTGTCGGAGGGATATTGACCCGCTGGCTTTAATGAGAGGGGGGGCAGCCTGACTTTGAATTATTATTGGTCAACTTTATACAGCAAACTTACTGAGTTTTCTTCTTTTTAGCCAACATGCTCCTCCTCCCACGAGTCCAGTTCCTAGATATCCTGAGGAACGCTTTTGAGATTTTTTGAAAATGCACAGCAACAGTTCAGATCTTAACTTTGTTTTTTAGCATGTTGGAACGGAACTTAAGGCCTTTTCTTTTCTGCACAGAATGTGAATATTACCTGCTGAAAAATGGCGTAATTTTCTTTCAGAACAAGGTCGTCTTTTCTGAGCTTTCACATCAAAGCTTCAACCTATTAGGTTTTGTAGAACAAGTTGAGTTGTGCATATATAACAGGTGGAACAAAGACAGTCAACGTGACAAAGATCCACTACTTCAGTTCTTACCTTTCACAATAAAAGCCCTAGACATATATTCCTAGGCGTATATTTTACATTTTCATGGCGTTTATATTATGATGGATGATGTCATTGAGGGCCCTCACAAGTATTTAAGGTCACATGTGTGATCAGCTGTAGCCTTGACGACCTCTGATGGACTCTCGCCTGTCTCTGTCTCCACAGTGCTGATGAAAGGTTCGATGCCTCCTTCCACACCAACATCCTGGTCAACTCCACCGGCTACTGCCAGTACCTGCCACCAGGTAACACACCAGAGGCCCCTCCCACTGACATACAGGCCCCTCCCACTGCTCACCTGTTTAAAAAAGCCCTTTACTATCAGATTAAACACTCAGCTGTAAATATGAACCCTCAGTCCACCACTTGGTCCAGACTGAAATATCTCAACAACTGTTGGACAGAGTGTTTGGAAATTTTGTTCAGACTCATGCTCTCCTGAGGATGAATCTCACTGACTTTGGTGATCCTCTGACTTTTCATCTAGCAAACACCATCATGTCAAACTTTGTCCTCCACAGATGGAGATGATTTGTTGTCCTTATAGATAAAGACTAAGTGACAGAAATGTAGCCTGCAGGTTGAGGTTTTATGGAGGTCTCAGGGGTCAACATGAGGTGGAGGGGTCAACAGGAGGAGGTCAGCAGGAGTTATGGTCCTGACTGACGACCTGAGACTCATCATGACTCTCAACCAGGCAGCTGATAGAAACATTTACACGTTCTCATTTAAAGATAAGGATTGTTATTTAGAATATTTTATCTTTAATATTTAATTTGGACCCAAACAGCAGAGAGTGAAGCCGTCACATGAACACGTGAGAACATGTTCGTTGTTGCAGACTGAGACATAACATGCCAGGAAGCGGAGGGAAACCCATCAGCTGATCAGAAATCCATAACCAATAAAGAATAACCGGTCTATTACCAGTGACATTGATTGGTGTGAGTTGGGGGTGTTGGAAGAGACAATGATGATGAAGACGAGCTCAGGCTTCACGTTTCAGCAGCTAGAGAAAATAAATATAATTGAATTGAACTATAACATAAAAGTAAAGACAACAGCGGAAGGAAACTCAATGATTTTCCAGTTAAACCAATAAATGAGACGAGATGCAAAAGAGTTAGTTCTCAGCTCAATCAATCAATAGAAATGTAGATTAACTATTAAAAAACTAATAATATAAAAGCCCTTTAATTACACATATTTTTGCATTTATTACAGCCAAGAGTGCCAAATAAAAAATATATGAAGAATATAAAAATAAATGTGAAATTATGAAGAGCAAAAATAAACAAATAAATGAATGTGGAAATATGAAGAGAAATAAAAAAGGACACTATAAGCATTTTCATTTTTTCACATTCCTCTGTATATGTAATACTATATCTTTAAAAATAACTTATAGGCAAAAATGTAATAAATATATATACAGACAGAAATGAGCAAATATGTGTGAAAGTAAATGAAAATGCTTATAATTATTATTTGTCTTTATATTTCCACATTTATTTTCTTTTTCTCTGACAGATGTTTTTTTTATCACACTCCTGTAACTCCATAGAAAACATTATGATAATTTGTTATTAGCTCAAACTATATTTATTCTTCCTTTATAAACTGTGATCCATATTTTTATTTTTCACCACATTCTCCTTAGTTCTGTTTATGTATTTAGTCAGTGAGCTTCTTTATTCTTCATATCTTCTTTTCTTCTTTCCTACACCTGTTCTCTTTGTGGTGGAGCAGCGTGCTGGTTTCTCCTCAGAGATCATTAAACGTTCGTCTTTGTATGAGGCTGGTTTGGGAACAGATTGGATTTCCCAGCTGATCCACTCAAAGTTAATGGAAACCTCAAACACAGTCTCTCCCGAGGGACAACGGCGTTTTTTACCAGCGAAACACTAAATGTTTGTTTACTTTCCAACATAGAGTTTGTTCGATGCCTCGCTATCTAAAATCAGTCGGTAAACAGCCGCTCCCGTCTGGCCGATCAACTTGTAGTTTATTCTTATTTTATGAATTCTGTGTTGAGAGTCGTGTGGTTTCGGTCCAAACCATCTTTTTCTCTGTTGTTTCATCTTTTCCATTAATTCCTCCTGGGTGTTTTTCTGTATTTTGTCCCCTGTTGTTTTTTCTTACCTCTTTACTTTTTCCAGCTATTAGTTTTTTGCTTTTATTTGTTCCATCGATCTCCTGCTGACACTAAAGCACACACAAACAATATTTTCAGCTTCTTTTTCATCTTATTCTGAGGTTGTTTTTCTCCCACACACAGTTTCATTTCTTTATCTCCTCCAAACAGCTTGTGTTTTCTTTTTAGGAATATTTAAGAGCACCTGTTACATCGACGTGCGCTGGTTTCCCTTCGACGTGCAGCGCTGCGACCTGAAGTTCGGCTCGTGGACGTACGGCGGCTGGTCTCTGGACCTGCAGATGATCGAGGCCGATATCACCGGATACATCGCCAACGGAGAGTGGGACCTCGTGGGTGAGAGCACGTACTATAACCTCTGGTTCTGCAGAGTGAAGCCACTGCTTCCTGTGTTAAAGCTGCATTATCTCTAGTGTCCACCAGGGGGCGACTCCTCTGGTTGTATAGAAGTCTATGAGAAAATGACTCTACTTCTCTCTTGATTTATTCCCTCAGTAAACATTGTAAACATGAGTTTATGGTCTCAATCTCTAGTTTCAAGTCTTCTTCAATACAGCATGATGTTCATTTAGTAAATGATGCTCCATTTAGAGTCAAACAGACCATAAAGCAGGGGATGCTTTAGGGCGGGGCTACACACTGATTGACAGGTCCACACCAGAGACGTATACGCCGTCTCTACGTCACTCCTCCTCACTCCATATATGGTCACTTCCTGTTCACTGGTTGCAAAAAAGCCAAGATGATGACGGCCAAAACGCCAAACTCATGACTTCAAAACGTCACAAACCAATGAGTGACGACAACAAGGCCACTTCCTTTTTTTGCAGTCTGCATACAACTAATTGTTTTGAGGGAAACTTATTTCTCCTGGATTACAGTCACACGAAACAAAGCATCAGAAACTACTTGGTCATTTTTAGTAAAAGTCAAAAATCATATTTTGGCTTAAAATAAGTTTGTTTGTTACATTATATAAGTTATAATATGTGAATGACAAGGTTTATGAAGCACGCTGGCTCAAAAAATAAAAAATCTGTATAATATTGATTCTGACAGCAAAACATGCAACAAGCAGACATTTAGATGCTGCTCAAAGTTTTAATTCAATGTTTAAAGCTTTGATTACTTTTCTGGACGGCTGTGGCAAAAGACTTACCGTTTGCCAACATTCACTCACAGCTTTTTAATGACCTTGGCTGTAAAAAGATGAGTTGGATGACATTCAAGTATATGTGTAGACCAGCCAAGGTCTTCTAACTCAAACTGGGAGCTCCATTTCTTTATGAAGCTGCTTTAAGTCATATTGAAACAGGAACAGGTGCAAATGGTGTCCACATACTTGTGGCCATATTCAAACTAATTTAAATTCCCATTTTTAATTAAAGAAAAAGAAATAACTGTGGGTCACACAATATTATTATTAAGTGATCTCATATCTCGATTCCACACCGAAGTCGTCATTAAAACTTAATGTGTTTAATGAGGATTTGTTTTAGACCGAGACGGGACAGATTAGCCTCTGGGGACAACGACAACAATTAAAGAGTAAAGAGAGGGAGAAGCAAGAATTAAAGTATCCACTTGTTCTAAATAAGTCAACAGGACGTCTAATGTGATGTTTACGGCCTCAGGTAGAGGAGGAGAAACTTTAGAGGAAAGACAAACCAGGTAATGACTTCCTGTTCACGTACATTTAGGAGTTTTTCTCCCGGACATCCTCGGTGTGTAAATGTTAGAGCTGAGCCCGTCTGTCTGCTGAGGACGGCTTCATATCAGCGTTAATCTGCTGTTGATTAAATCCTCCGGCTGCTGTGATCTGCTCAGTGAACCTGAAGGTCGCACAAATGCCAGATCACCCAAAGCAAAGCGTGACCAGTGATGACATTTACAGATTTCCAGAAGCGCTTTGTTACGAGAGGAAGTTGACAAGTTAGCTGGACTGTCATTGTTAAAGTCAGCCCTCTTTGGATGGATTCAGGCGGCAACCTCAACCAAGTCACAGCTTCATGTGTTAAAGCTGCATTCTCTCTGCTGTCCACCAGGGGGCGACTCCTCTGGTTGTATAGAAGTCTATGAGAAAATGACTCTACTTCTCTCTTGATTTATTCCCTCAGTAAACATTGTAAACATGAGTTTATGGTCTCAATCTCTAGTTTCAAGTCTTCTTCAATACAGCATGATGTTCATTTAGTAAATGATGCTCCATTTAGAGTCAAACAGACCATAAAGCAGGGGATGCTTTAGGGCGGGGCTACACACTGATTGACAGGTCCACACCAGAGACGTATACGGCGTCTCTACGTCACTCCTCCTCAGTCCATATATGGTCACTTCCTGTTCACTGGTTGCAACAAAAAGAAAGATGGCGACGGCTTAAATGCAAAAGCTCACGTCCACTTCTTAGACACAGTCTTTAGTTCAAACCGAAGTTTGTTGTGTAGTTTTTTACATTTGGACATGATAGCTGTTTCCCACTGCTTCCGGTCTTTATGCTAAGCTAGGCTAACCACAGCTCTGTACTCAACACACAGACATGATGTCCATGACAGTCTTTCACTCTTAGAAAGAAAGGAATGTTGTGTTGGGATTCAAACTCTCTTACATCAGCCGGCACAAACACAGAACGAAAGCAGGACGCTGTTCAGCCAATAAGCCGTTCACGGGGAATTAAATTGAAAACCTGGGCAGCATGTTTCCCCCCCCACCATCACCTATAGAGGAGATTAAAACCAATGTAGTGAAGAATGTAGGCACATGAAACGCAGCCAGGCGTTCTGCTCGACTATAGAGGAACTAATTCATCAGGAAAATAAGGGAAAGTGGAAGTTATGGAGCGGCGCTCATTGGGCCAAAAAACATTCAGTGTTCTCAGTTAAAACAACTTTACAATTATGTGAAAAAGCTGTTTCATTTCCAGTTTTGGGGTCAGCACTTTGCTTTGCTTTTCTCTCAGATAAAAAGCCAGTATGTTGAGGTGTTTCTGGTTATCTTGTTTATAATCACTATCATATTATGTAGTATATATAGGTCATAGTGTAGCATTAAGTTTTCAAACAAACCAATAAAATACAAAACTTACAATAAAACACCACAAAGGGAAGAAAAACAGAAATAAGAAACCACTATCTGACAAACAGATAAAAATGTCTGATTAATTAAAGTTGTTCATGTTGTTAAGTTTAGGGAGATGAGCATTAGAAGTAATGATATTTGATTTAAATGCTGTTTGATAACGATGTTAACCAGAATGATCTAAAATCATATCACAAGAAAATACAATCTTACTATTAATTTAACATCTTTTTTACTGTCATTTTTTTCAACCTCCTCTATGGAGTTAGAGGTAAAATATATATTTTTTTAAATCTGGAAATATACAGACAATAACAACATTGAAAATAATAAAAAAAATGTCATTAATTTAAACTTTTATTTTTTCATTTATTTCTGTTTATATTTTTATTTTTTAATAAATATGTATTCAATTTTTGCATATAACTAACTTTTTAAAACTATTAATTTATTTTAAAATAATATAATTTATATATTTGTCCTTATTCTTTATTAAATGGGCTTTGGTTGGGTCTTCCTGCCCAAGCTGAGTAGTTCATTCCTGCACACACATATACTCTTTTTATTTATGTGAAAAAAATGATATTCTCTATTTTATATGGATATTCTTTTGTTACTATCCTTTCACAATGTGTGTTTATTTTGAATGACTGGCACACACATTACGGTAATTATTCCAGTAATAAACCGTGCGTGGGGCTCCTCAGGGTCGGCCGTTCCTCACGCCTCCCTGCAGCAGCTCCCCGGGAGGGTTTCACTTCCTGTGAGATGTTTAAATACCTCTTCCTGCTGTGGAGGAACACGTTACCTTTCTGAGCCGTTTGACATGAAGTGGCCTCGTTCCTGCAGGTCCAGAGGCAGCACAACTGCAGTGGCTTCATTTATTTTCTGCTTCTTCATGAGTAAAAGAGAACTTTCCATTAGATTACATCTTGATAAATTAACATGAGCCTCCTCTTAGGTTCGACTTTCCTTTTCTCAAAGAAGCTGCAGCTCAGGTGGTATTAAAGAAAGCTGAACATCAGTCAAGCGCTCTGATCTCTGCTTCTAATCCGTCGCAGAACTGACTTCAAAACACTGCTACTGGTTTATGAATCACATCCGTCTCTGATCTTCTGATCCTGTTTCCGTTTCCCCCCCTCACCCCTAATATCACAGAGGAAACATGTGATGGACCAGAGATGAATGTGTCTGTCTGTGACTCTGGACTTCTCTGTCTGCAGAGGTTCCTGGACGGAGGAACGAGCGTTTCTACGACTGCTGTAAGGAGCCGTACCCCGACGTGACCTTCACCGTGGTGATGAGGAGGAGGACGCTCTACTACGGACTCAACCTCCTCATCCCCTGCGTCCTCATCTCCACTCTGGCTCTCCTCGTCTTCCTGCTGCCCGCCGACTCCGGAGAGAAGATCTCTCTGGGTGAGGAGGCGTCTGTATGAATAGAGTTCACTGCTGCTGGATAGAGACGCTAGCCGTGTCGTAGCCGTCAGCATTCATAGCTTTACCTATGAAAAATGAATGCATTGTAATTTGTAGATATCCCAGGAATGCAAATTGTTTGTAATCCATGTGACCATTAACCAGGAAGTCAAACAAAGTGATCTGTTTCATTCTGAAACAAGTCTGCGTTTTAAAAACCAACATGGCTCAAAACAAAACTCCACTTTACTGCAGTTCTACTTTACTATGCACTACTCTGCCATACTGGAGGATGTATTATGACAGCTGAGGGCCAGTGGGAGCTTTAAATCATAAAATCACCCTATTTTGTCACCTCTCGTACTTTCTGTCCATGCAGATATTTGTTGCTTTTATTTGTCCAGGTTTTGAAATGTCAGTCTCTGAGATTTCTGTCTCTAACTTCAGAAAACTGTGTCCATATTTCTCTCTGCAGAGGTTTTCATTGACACTACTTTCTGCAGAATAAATCATCTGTATCTTCCAGAACAAAAAGAAAAGTCATATTTCAGAGCTGTGAACAATCGAAGACTGAAATCTCTAAACCTGAACAAAGCAAATCAAACCTGAAAGGAAAGAATCTTTTTTTGGGGTTGAGCTGACCTTTAAAATAACGGCTGCAGGAGGTTATAAGTCGGACTGTTTCCTCCGCTGAGCCCTCAGATGACGGATGTCTCTGAGTCGATAGTCATCAGCGATAAAACACCTGAAACAGGAAGTGAAAGCTGCCAGGAGGCTTCCAGCTGCTGAGATCAGATACGTCTCTCACACCAAATTTAGTTTACACACTCCATCAAACACAGAGTCAGCTGGAGACTGTCAATGAGGCAGCAGGTCCAGAACGTAGAGAAAGACTTTATCATAAAATAAACCTTATAAAGAGCAGATAAAAAAACGTCTCTTCAAGGAAATTACAAAATAAGATACAAAACGCCTATAAAGACATTTTATGAGACACACTTTTAAAGATGATACTCGCATGTTAATGAGTTTTTTTGGTTTTGTTGTTTTTATTGATCCAGTTCCTTTTATTGGTGGCTTTATGAGGCGGAGAAACCTCTGACCTCTGACCTCCTCACAGACGGCAATCACAGAATTAAAGCTTGACGTGTCGGTGACCTCACAGGAGGTTTACCCAGAATTCAGTGTAAAAACAATCGGGTAATAGTAACTCCCAAAACTCTCCCAGGAACCACATACTGGACACTAACTAACCAGTATGGTGACACTGGAAACACACAGCTTCAGGCTCGTTGTGAAAAATTGATTAAACACTTGAATTTACAAAATGCTCATAAATTACATTTTAACACAAGGTGTCACAGCAGGACAGACCTGGAGACATCCTAAGAGCACTCAACTATCTGTTTTAGATGTTTTTACCAAACACAATTACATTAATAAAAAAGTACAGTTTCATTATGAGAGTTCTTCCTCCATTCCATGGATAGAAAAAACCAACAATCATAAACACATTCCCAACACATCTTTCTGTCTGTGAACTAAAGTTTAGTTTTAAAGGAGGAGATCTTACCTGTTCAGTCAAGAGGAGCCTGTGAAATCTCCTCCTCTCTAACCTCCACTGGACCTGGCAACACGCCACACAACCAGATTCATGTCATCATCACGCTGAGTCCAGAGGATCCATCCTTCCATTACAGAAACATCCTGTTATCTCATATCTGTCTTTTCACTGATTCCTCTTCAGATTCTCTCCAATCCTGAGCTCAGCAGATGTTCTCATCTCAGAGAGCCGAGAACATCCGGCTCAAACCATCAGAGCTTAAAACGTTATCGACAGTGAACAGTGTGGTTGTTTCTTCTCACACAGCCGGTGTGGATCATATGTTTAAATGTTCACAGTGACTTTGTGTCTCTGCAGGCATCACAGTGCTGCTCTCTCTGACCGTCTTCATGCTGCTGGTAGCTGAGATCATGCCGGCCACGTCTGACTCTGTTCCTCTCATAGGTGAGACCCTCAGTTACAGAGATTCATCGCTTTATCATACTTTCTTTATCACATGAGTTACCTTTCTGTCAGTGTTGTCATCTTAAAAGTCAGCCCTCTTTGGATGAATTCTGGCACCAACCTCAGCAAAGTCAAAGCTTCATGTCTCAAAGCTGCATTCTCTCTCCTGTCCACCAGGGGGCGACTCCTCTGGTTGTATAGAAGTCTATGAGAAAATGACTCTACTTCTCTCTTGATTTATTCCCTCAGTAAACATTGTAAACATGAGTTTATGGTCTCAATCTCTAGTTTCAAGTCTTCTTCAATACAGCATGATGTTCATTTAGTAAATGATGCTCCATTTAGAGTCAAACAGACCATAAAGCAGGGGATGCTTTAGGGCGGGGCTACACACTGATTGACAGGTCGACACCACGGTGTTATCCAGTCTGGGAGTTGACCGTGTTTTTGTCCTACAACTTAAACATTTTCACAGTGTGTTTTCACCTCATGAGAGTTAATTGTAACATTTTGGTCTCCTAAAAAAGTCAAGCAAAGAACTCACCGTTGTGTTTTACTTAGCTCCTCCCTCTAGTAATTCTTATGGTTGCAAAGAAAAACCAAGATGGCAGAACCCAAAAACCTAAATTGCGACAACCAGAAACCAATTTGGTGTCCACCCAAAACCAAGATTGAGGCACACAAAAACCAAAATGACAACGAGCCGAAACCAAGATGGCGATGGCCAAAATGCCAAACTCAAGACTTCAAAACCGCAGTCCACAAACCAATAAGTGAAATCACAACGACTCTGTCCACTTTGTATATCCTCTTTAATTAACATATGTAGAAAAATAAAAAATTGGTGTTCAACCTACAGGTTTGACTTTTTATCCCTGCTGGCCAGATGCAGTAACCAGAAGTCTCGTCCTGACAGCTCTGAACAAAGCCAGATGTGCAGGTGGCTCCTAGGTCGGCTAAGGGGACACAATATGTAAATAAGACATCTGGAATCTAAAGTTTTCTTTGAGTCTCCACATCAGGCTAACACGTCCTGGACCAGTCCGTCCACAGAGACAAACCTCATTTCAGACTGTTGAAGCAATAGATGACATTACATTTACAGACTGTTAGGATGTCCGTCTGTCACTTTCTTCTTATAAACTGACCTTTGACCTTTGTGTTCCAGCTCAGTACTTTGCCACCACCATGGTGATCGTGGGTCTGTCGGTCATCGCTACGGTTCTGGTTCTGCAGTATCATCACCACGACCCCGACGGAGGAAACATGCCCCAGTGGGTCAGTGACTCCTCCACCTGTCAGTGTGTGTGTGTGTGTGTGTGTGTGTGTGTGTGTGTGTGTGTGTGTGTGTGTGTGTGTGTGTGTGTGTGTGTGTGTGTGTGTGTGTGTGTGTGTGTGTGTCCACTGTGGGGAGTCCAATATGGTGTTCTGCTGAGTCAGCTTTAACGAGGTTCAGGTCCTTAAAGAAGTTTCAGGTCCTGATTGGATGTTAACATGTTGATTTATTTCACATCAACCTGGAGGATAAAGAAAAAAAGCTTTACAATTGTTGTCAATACCACACACACACACACACACACACACACACACACACACACACACACACACACACACACACACACACACACACACACACACACACACACACACACACACCCTTCCCCTGGGAATCCGAACATGAGGAATTCCATTATGGCGGAATTTATTTTGAAGGTCAGAGCTGTTACTTCAGCTGTGTGTGTGTGTGTGTGTGTGTGTGTGTGTGTGTGTGTGTGTGTGTGTGTGTGTGTGTGTGCGTGTGTGCGTGTGTGTGTGTGTGTGTGTGTGTGTGTGTGTGTGTTCCCGTTGAGGAAGAGGAGGGAGGATGACTGTCGGTGTGTGAAGGTGAGGCTGAGAGGATAAATCTGTGTCTTTAAGCTTCAGGCTGAATCCACACTGAAAACCAAAAAGACCTCCGTGCACACAACCATCTTTAGCAAACTTTTTAGAAAAAAATCTCCGTCCGTACTAAGACGCCTGTAAACGCAGATCACATGACCATCACGTCCACTGGGCATGTAACTGTCCTCCTGCACATGGACGCAGTGAATAGCTAGATAGCATAGACAACCAGCTAATAAGTTCTTATGCGTAGTTGTTGTTGACGCTAATGTCAGTTGTTTTCTTCTGAATCATGACAGGAAATGTTTAAAAGTGTTCACGTCTACCCGTCCAGACTGAAACGTGATCCACAGTTTATAAACTAAATCAGCAGCGTTTTGTTAAACGTATGTAACTTTAGTGTAGACCGAGAGCAGGACACGTCTCAGTGCTCTGACTAACCCTGATGTCTGTCCTGCTATCCTTTACTGTCAGTTATTCCCTGTCGACCTCGCGGCTCTGATTCATTCTGACAGTTCAGATATCAAACTGCTGCTGACCTTTAAGACGCCGAGAGGCTCCTCTAACACTCAAGGGTTGTGGCAAAAAAAGAAAATTAAGTTTTATGTAAAAGGAAAGGTTTTAATAATCGACCTCACTCTTCTAACTTAATCAGACCTGATTTAAATGTTTTTTATTTATTATAGATGTGCAGCCCAGGAATCGAACCCGGGTCCCTCTTGCTGCAAAAGCTTTGTCTTTTAGTATGAGCAGTTTTGGTATTATTATCACTTTGATAGGAGTATACAGAGTTGCATTAAGTCTGATGTTCAACATTCTGGTAACCAGAACGGTTTTGGTTGTTCTCATTATGAGTTCTGTCGGTTTGAGTGAGGAAGGAATCAGGAAAAAGAGGGTAGCTTTGTCAATTCTTCAAGGAAATGAATTAAAGAAATGGTGAAGAAAGGACAGCAAAGTGAAGAGTGGAAGGAAGGATGGATAAACGAATGCACTAAAAAGAAACTGATCTGAGTACACTGTAAAGAAAGAGAAGAGAAAGGAAAGGAAGGAGAGGTGAAGGAAAGGAGAGAGAACATGAACAAAGTGCACTAAGAAACAGAGAAAGGAAAAGCTAATTGAATTGAATTAAACAAAAGAGGAAAAGAAAACTTAAGTCACTTTAAAACACTTTTTCTTCTTCTACTTGTTGGAACTGAAAGGAAAGCTAACCTGATGAAGTCCGTATATCAGCAGGTAATGCTGAGTGAAGCAGAGTGTTGATGGAGCGTCTGAAGTCTGACTGATGATTAATATTAATAAGCTGACTGAGAAATGAAATATCGGACCGGAGGAGAAGATTTCCTCTGAGAGCCGAGACGCCACAGATCCTCTTTATTCATGCTCTGTTCATCTGCTGCTGCACACACACACACACACACACACACACACACACACACACACACACACACACACACACACACACACACACACACACACACACACACACACACACACACACACACACACACACACACACACACACACACATTAACTCCTCTCTCTCATGAACATGCACATTCTTTCTGCATAAATGTATTTTGATCAACTTATTTTTATGTAAATATGTTTGAATTCACTTTGTTAAGTCAACTTTTGGATTATTGTTTTCCTCTTCTTCTTTTTCTTTTTCTATTACTTCTCCCTCTTCTCGCCTTCTCCTTATTCTTATTATTTGACTTCTTCCTCTTCTTCTTCTTTTTCTTCTCCTTCTTCTCCTTCTTCTTCTTCTTCTTCTTCTTCTTCTTACTTCTTCTTCTTCGCCTTTCCTTACTTCTTCTTCTTCTTCTTCTTCTTCTTCTTCTTCTTCTTCTTCTTCTTCTTCTTCTTCTTCTTCTTCTTCTTCTTCTTCTCCTTCTTCCTTCAGACCCGGGTGATCTTGTTGAACTGGTGTGCCTGGTTCCTGCGGATGCGGCGTCCCGGCGAGGCGAAGGTCCGTCTGGCGTGTCACAACGCCACCAAGCGTCGTCGCTGCAGCCTGTCCAGCCTGGAGCTCAGCGTCAGCCAGGGGTCTCTGAGACATCAGCCTCCGGTAACCAACGGCAACCTGCTGTACGTGGGCTTCAGAGGGATGGAGGGGCTACACTACGCCTCGCCTTCTGAACCAGAGCTCCTCTGTTCACGGCTGGAGGCCGGAGGAAGAGGAGGAGGAGGAGGAGGAGCGGCGGCGTCGGGCTTTTCCTTGGAGGCGGAGCTTAACCAGATCCTGGAGGAGGTGCGGTACATCACGGGGCGTTTTCGTGGACAGGACGAGGAGGAGACGCTCTGCAGTGAGTGGAAGTTCGCGGCGGCGGTGATCGACCGGCTGTGTCTGGTGGCGTTCTCGGTCTTCACCATCCTCTGCACCATCGGCATCCTCATGTCGGCGCCCAACTTCGTGGAGGCCATCTCCAAGGACTTCTTCAGCTGAGGAGCAGGAGGAGGAGGAGACGGCTCGTATAAAGACCCAAACCAACAGTCAGTCCGTCTGACTTCCTGTTTGACTTCCTGTCTGACTTCCTGTCTGAGGCTCTCAGCTCCTCCCACATCATTGGTCCCTCCTTTAAAAACGACAAAACTCTGCATCGCTGCCACATCTCTGATGAAGAAGATTATCTTAGTTTAGCTCAAATGAAACAACAATCATTTACAGTTTTAGAGATAAGCCACTCCTCTTATTAGTCATTGTCTTACTTCTATTGTGTTGTTCCCCGCAGACACAAACAGAAATCAACAAACACAAACGCAACAAAAAGAAGTGAAATAAAACAGAATTTAGTCAAATCTCTGTTAGTTAAGAACATCAGATGTAGATGGTGTGTTCACACAATGTGTACATGCATTTCTGGGAGGATTATTTCTTTAAACAAGCACAGACAAACAGTTGTGGTTTTATTTAGGCAAAAACCCATTCGCAGCTTTACCTACGGAAAATGATGCACCGTAATTTGTAAATATCAAAACAATTCATTTTGTATGTTATCACGTAACCATGAACGAGGAAGTATAAAAAAATGCAAAAGCACACACAGGATGGAGGGAGTGGAGGCTGAAGGGTCCATTAACCACGTGTCTCTGGCCCAGCAGACCGCTGTTTGTTCCTCATGTGAAACGAGAAGTCAACGTGGATTTATTTCTCTCGTTATTTCCATACGTAACTCCATTTGTAGTTATTTTCATGGAAACGACAATCTTTACCTAACTAAGTAGTTTTCTGTGAAGCTGCAAGTTTATTTTAAAAACAGTTTATTCATGTATGAGCAGAACTTGGCATATGTTGCTAGACTTGCAAATAAAATGGAAACACAAGATACTAACGTCATAAATGGTTGAATGTTTGTTTGACCCGAACATCCGTCTCTCTCACATTATTTACTGCGTCACTTCCTCAGAACGAAGCATTGACACCAGGCATCTTATTGAACACAAAATTACTAGTGAAACTCATGACAGGTCGTATATTTAATCTGCTGTCTGCAATAATCAACAGAGTCGACTTCCTCTTCCATTGTTCAGCATGAGAACCAGCTCTGTAAAACCACTGAAACAGAAGTGGACCAGTTATCTCCTCTAACGGATCACTGGATAATGGACTTAATGAATAATGGACTTAATGTTTAATGTACTTTGTTGAGCTTTAGTTTCAGGGCAGCTGCATCCAGAGCTCATCTCAGACTGAAATGTAAGTGATTGTTATTTCAGAAACTTAACATTCACTCCAGAGAACATTTTGGGATTTTTGAAACAAAAGAAAAATGAAGCAATTGTATTATATGTGAACCAAAGACTGAATCATTATGAATAAAAACAATCAAATACCAAAAACACAATGCAAAGAACAGAAGACTTTATTTTATGTGAGAAGCTCTGTTCAGTGTGAAAACAGAAGTCAACGTTGGTTTATGTCACGTAACCTCAGGACTTCACAACGACTGTCTTTTCCTAAAACGAACAAAGTATTTTTGTTTCCTGTGAAGACAGAATTTTATTTTATAAAACGATGTTTTCATGTGACCCTTGTAAAGACACTTTAGTAGAAAAGTAAGTATACGTTAACAAGTGTCTTGCAGATCAGATGAACGCTTCCTCAGATATTTGAAGAACACACAGACAGACATTCTTTGCTTTATAGATTATTAAAAAAGACTCTGAAAGGTTACAAGCTGTTGCATGTTTCCATCCTTTCAAAGCCACAAAGAGGAAAACGAATCTCCAGAGCTCTGATCATGGAGCCGACAAAAGTTACAACCTGCTTTGTTCCTCACCAGCTGAGCTAATTAAACTCGGTGAGCTAACCTGGAGGTTTCCTTCTCGGGGGAATGAACGTTTTGCACAGATTATGTTTGTGAAACATGCAGATCTCTTTTATAAGCTTTTGTTTTTTCACTGCATGTGTAACACATGTAAGTCGCTGCTTCTATGCTGTTCATCATGTTCAGATACAATCTGGAATCTTAATTATACATATTATAAAACATCACGACGACTACGTCCACTGTCCACTACAGTCCATGTTTTACGGTTTGGAGGTTAAATTACTGTTTTTGTCAATGAAGTCTGGTGTGTTTGGTGAGCGAGAGAGAGAGAGAGAGAGAGAGAGAGAGAGAGAGAGAGAGGCCATTTCTGCTGATTTTATTCATTAACAAAAAGGATTCCTTTAATTTTATTCACTGTTACAACCATTGAAACACATTCAGTATACCTTTGGTAGCTAGCGTAGCATAGACTTGCTCACGCTAGCTAATGATGTGCTAACACAGTTTAACCATGACTAGCTCAAAATCCCCCAAAATCCAAGAAAATTGATTGCATGAGAGTCTATGGAGCAGAGCCGGACAATGCTGCACTGTGATTGGACGGTCTACGGTTGAGGGGCGGGGTTTAGCAAAGGCTGATCTGATTTAAGGAATGACACACAAACAAACAACCGCATGAATCTGAGACGACAACGTGATAATCTCTGGATACTGCAGCTTCAGATCAGCTGAGGAAGAGCTGAGTGATGAAGAAACCTCTGAGCTCCTCACACACACACACACACACACACACACACACACACACACACACACACACACACACACACACACACACACACACACACACACACACACACACACCTATTGTTTGTTTGTTTGTTTGTTTGTGAGGAGTTGCTGGAGCCAAACCTGGATGAAGACTTGGCAACGAGAGGCCGAAGCAGGCGGACGGAGAAGCAGATGTTCTGAGACTGATCCTGATAGAGAGACACAGCTGATTGGCTGTCAGTATAACGTTCTCCAGATTGTTCTCTGGGGAACCGTTCCTCTTTTTTTATTAGAGTCATTTCTGATTTGGCCGTCGTGGAGGCAGAACGAGTCCTGCTGTGATTCATCCAACACTTTCATGTGTCCCGTTTAAAAAGAGGAAGTCAGGAGGGTTTGACTGGACGGACTCTGGATGAGAAGATGTTCTGGTTTCACCGGCTGCTCAGACGTCTGTCTTTGGTTCTCTGGATACAAAGAGAGTAAAGACGTCCGTTTACTTCCAGGAGGAGAAACATAGAGAGCTGGAAGCTGCAAATAATAAACTTTAATGGGCAGTAAAAGACTAAAACCCACAATATTCATGACAGACCCGATATGAAACTGTTGGATCCACAACATGAAGAAGTTTGACGATGAAAAGATATAAACTGGCTTTATCTAGAGCTTCCAAGCACATCTCACAGTCTTCCTCGTGGAGGGAGTGTGTGAGGTCGGCCATGTGATGAAAGGTTGTTGTGATAGGAAAAAAGTAATCTTGTACGAATAAATAACGACTTATTATATTCATTTATCAGCAAAAACATTAAATTACAGTTCATATTCAGAGGAAAAAAATGTTTTGATTTGATTTGATTAAAGATGTTTATTTACAAGAAAAAAAACCTGCATATTTTCTGAGATTTAAGCGGTATATTTATGAGACAAAAACAAAAAGAAATGTATTCGGGTTATTGTAGGTAAAAAATATTAATACATTTAGGAGCCAGGGCAAGAAAAAAACTGGATATTCTCTAAAATTAACGTGGTAGTTTTATGAGAAATCTAAACTTTACGAGCAAAAAAAAAAAACCTTTAATATTCTCTGAAATCATAAAGTCATAAATTTGTGAAAAGTAACCATGGTAACGACAGAATCATCTCCTAAATCAATGTTCCAACCATAAAAACTGCCTCTGGGCAAGAACAAGGTCCTGAAAGATACATGCTCATGTTTCCTTTCATGTTCTTCTGTCTTCTTTCATGCATATTTATAAATACTAACATCATTCATGTATTGTGGACTTGGCGACTCAAACTACCACAGTGTTTAACGGTGTCTGTGGTGTGATGAGGTTTATCAAACTTTGCAAAGTAAAGAGACGTGATTCCTTAAAATTATAGAACAATTTTTCCATTTTTTTTCTGGTAAACTTCGACTTTAATCTCAAAGAACATCTGATATTTTTCTCTGAATATGAACGTCTTCCTATGGCTCTGTAATTTATTCATTCATTTTAATCTACAGTGGCTGTATTAAGCCGTCATACAGAGATGGGTTCTGGTTTTGCTGCACGCCAGTGAAGAAGGCCATGAGATGCAGTTAAAAGCCAGTAAGTGTCCCTTGAGTTTAAGGATTTATCATCGGATATAAGAACAAACTTTCACTCTGAATACTTTTCCCTTCACACACACAGTTGTTGCTGTGATACATTTCTTCAGATTTGTACATTTCTGGCTCATAATCTTAATTCTTTGAGTTTTTGATGATAAAATCTTGGAGCTGAAACTTAAACTGGACTTCCTGTCTCGTGTTGTATTAACAGTTTGATCCACAGACCTCACAGTGAACTTTTCATCAGGACGACTTTATACCAGAGAGATATGGATTATCTGACAGGTGGTCGTTCCAGGTTCTTTTTTTGTTTTAATATAGATTTTAAATGTTTTTTTTATACAATGACTATTTAACTTTCAGAATGTTGTCCCCAAACTTCTGCACAAACCAAACAGTCTGAGAGGAGCACAGTTAATGTTCCTTTAAAGTGAATGTTTGATGAACCTCTCAGCTGTAATCCCATTCTCTGCGTGGTGCTGCCCTCTAGTGGGCGGTCGAAGCAGCACAGGCCGGAGTGACTATCAGGGATGATTTTAGTTTTATTATCACAGATTGTGTCTTTAAGAAAATGGTCAAAACATAAAAGGTTAAAAAATCTGCAAGAGATGCCTTCAAGTGCAGTGGGGGAATGGGAAATATGACCACCAACAGAATGATCATCCTCCTGCACTGAACTACA
This sequence comes from Anoplopoma fimbria, assembly GCF_027596085.1. NCBI lineage: Eukaryota > Metazoa > Chordata > Actinopteri > Perciformes > Anoplopomatidae > Anoplopoma > Anoplopoma fimbria. Next base: position 28,180,306 of record NC_072467.1, on the reverse strand, counting down.
AAAAACAATGAATTCTGAAAATCAGCTTTTTCAAACTGATTAATAGGATAAAATCATTTTGTTTTGTAAAAACAATATTCATTTTGTTATTTAACATTTTTAAAGTCAGATATGTATCTCCAGTTACAACATTTTATAAACACACAGACTCTTTTGATCAAACAAAGAAGATCTATCTTTAGTCTTTTTTATGCATTGATATACAGAAAAGATATACAATTCAAACTATTTCCTCAAATCAACTTCAATTATCTTATTAATCTAAGAGATGAAGAGGATAAAAAAAGAATGTTTTATTGAACTGATGTTGAGTCTAATATTAATTAAATAAATAATATAATAGGAAAAAAAACTTAAATAGAATAGAAACCCGTCAGAGAGGACAACAAGTTACAAAAACAATATTACATTACTTACATTATTATTTGTTATAAATCTTATTATACAGGTTTCAAGACAGGGCTTATCTTTAAATATTGAATTATTATTAATATAAGATGTTTTTAAAATAATTATCAAGTGATGCTTTTTTGTCCGTAAACCCAACCTCATTTATGAAACATTAATTTAACAGGGACATAATATGATTACGAATAAAAGCACAAACACCAGACATGTATGAACAACACTTTCTGTATTTGATTATAATAATAATATAAAAATAATAATAATAATAAACTTTATTAATAGAGCACTTTCTACATAAGATGTAGCTAAAAGTGCTCAAATATTAAACCTAAACACATTTACACAAACACTAAGATTAGACATTAAAATACAATAAATTATGAAGTAAAAAAAACAAATTTATTAAGACTAATACAATTAATAATTATAAATATTTGTTTTATAAAAATTGAATAAAAGTTAAACAAATCTAAAGCATTTTCTTTTGTTAAAATCAGATTTTTTTCCAGATATTCCCGTCAAATAAAAAGTTGTGACATCACAGCCTCTGTGTCACATGAACAGGTGTGTCGGCTCACACCTGTTCTCACCTGTCTCTCTCTCTCTCTCTCTCTCTGTCTCTCTCTCCCTGTCTCTCTCTCTGTCTCTCTCTCCCTGTCTCTCTCTCTGTCTCTCTCTCCCTGTCTCTCTCTCTGTCTCTCTCTCTCTGTCTCTCTCTCCCTGTCTCTCTCTCTGTCTGTCTCTCTGGAGGTGGTGATGGGCAGTGGAGCGTCCTCCACTGAAGGATCCCGGCCGGAGAGGCTGGAGGCCGGGGGTCTGAGCCTGTGGACCCTCCACACCTGTGGATCGGAGCCACGACACCCTGCAGGTAAATGTTTCATTCATTCAGTATGAAGCTCAGAGGACAACATCCAGATAGTCTGTGTGGAGGACAGGAACTCTGCAGGAACATTTCATCTGTTGTGTTTTCAGACAGACGACGAGGCAGCGAAGAAACAAAGTCACTCTGAGGAGATAAAGTCTTTAGAGAGAGGAGAGAGAGACATCAACACAGAGCGAGGAGGAGGAGAAGAAGAAGAAGAAAAAGAAGAAGAAGAAGAAAAAGAAGAAGAAGAAAAAGAAGAAGAAGAAAAAGAGAAAGAAAAAGAAGAAGAAGAAGAAAAAGAAAAAGAAGAAGAAAAACAAACTGACCTGAGTCCAGCTGTGACTGTGAGCCGCCTTTTAAAATATTCACTCAAACATCAATAATGTATCTGTTAAATTATCAATACATGACTGATCAGATCAATATCTATCATCATGTTTCTCATCCAACATTAATCTCTGTCACATCTTTATAATGAAAATCACAAACTAATAATAATCAAACATTTACAGTTTATTCTGTTTAATACAAAATACAGAGAATTTTGTATTCTTAAATATAAATTATTAAAAATATATCAATATAAATCAAACATGTGAAGAATACATTGAAATACTAAATGTATTCAGTCTTTGTTGCAAAATCATATGCAATTTTTGTGTTTCAGGTTAGAAAATATAAACGAAAACAGCTTTATTTAATATTTAATACAAATATAAAAAAGATAATAACCTTTTAAATTTGATAAAAATAAGTCAACAGTAAAAGTTACAGAGAATATTTAACTATTTAACCGCCAGAAGGCCTCCTTAAAGTTTAAACAATAAATTAAATAATTTAAATTAAAAAAAATTAAAAGGCAGGAATAAAAATAATACATCTGTCACAGTTTGAAGCAGTTTTCTTTGATATATTACTTGATCATCATGTCCTCTACCACAGTATACTGTATGTATTTTATATCTCTGCACCAAAGCTTTTGGAAATGAGCACAATGACTAAAAAGGTGGTCAAATTTAAATCTTTCTTATTCTAACTGTGTGATCTGATGTAAACTGTGTTGTCAGGGTTCTGTGGCAGAAGGAGAAGACGTGTCTCTGGACTTTGAGAGTTTCCTTCACAACAACGGGACTCTGTTCAGCTGCTTCAGACGACACGGAGACAGAGTTTATGTGGACGAGTCGCAGGTAGGAACTTATTATCAGGAAAAAAATAAAATAATAATAATAATAACTTTATTTATATAGCACAGCAAAACAGTGCAATAGAAGAAACATTAAGAACAATCGTTAGGATAAAACTAAACAAAGAAACAAAATGAAATAACAAGTGACAATCAAATAAACAAACAACAAACAAAATAAATAAATAAATAAATAAAATAAATAAAATAAATAAAAGTGATATTGGTAAAAATATGATAATAAAAAACGCCTATAAATGAAAATATAAAAGAACAATATATTATATACAATACAATTAGTTGTACTACACGATATATTATACACTATACCATGCAATACAATATACAATACGATGAATGATGGTATATACAATTCCATAAGCAATGCCATATGTGAAGCGATACGATATGTGATACGATATACGGTATACAGATAGGGTATACGATATATAAACGATATATACGATATATACGATATATACGATATATACGATATATAAACGATATATACGATACATACGATATATATACGATATATAAACGATATATAAACGATATATAAACGATATATACGATATACGATATATACGATATATACGATATATAAACGATATATACGATATATACGATATATACGATATATAAACGATATATATACGATATATAAACGATATATACGATATATACGATATATAAACGATATATACGATATATACGATATATAAGATATATATACGATATATACGATATATAAACGATATATAAACGATATATACGATATATACGATATACGATACAATGAATGAACGTTAAGATACACGATATGATTATTGATGATACAACGTGATTTACAATGCCATATATGTTGCAATGCGATATGATGCTATATACGGTATACGATCCAGTATGCGATCCAGTATACTGTACTACATATATATACGTTATAGGATAAGATATATGATATGTTAGACAATACGATACAATATATCCTATAAGATATACGATAAGATACAATATACAATACGATGTAATAAGCAATGCAATACGATGCAATGCAATCTGCAATATACAATATACAATATACAATATATAATATACAATATACAATATATAATATACAATATATAATATACAATACGGTACGATAAACAATGCAAATTATATGACATAGGATACCATAAATATTAAGATATTCCATACAACATATACGAGGTACAATATGACATACGATACGATATATGCTGAGATGTCAGAACAAAACAAGCAATGATCCAAAGTCATGTTTTAGGAAATTCACTGTTTATTTTGGTTGTTTTCTGCATGAAGTCTGGTTCATGTGTTTCATATTTAACTCTTCTAGAACCTGCAGCCGTTTCCAGAGGACTGGTTCAGTCAGGGACGCTTCATCACCGCCAACAACCAGGTTTGTCCGTTTAGAACTAGATTCACTACAAATTCAATAACTCTTTGCAGTGTTAATAACTGTGATCTGTGTTTTTGCCCCTCAGGGCTCCGGTCAGCTGCAGACTCCGTCCAGCAGCCAGCCGGAGGTCGCCGAGGACGACCGCACCGGCAGCATCTACATCCAGGGAAAAGGAACCGTCATGACCTACATGTTTGAGGTGATGGTCGGCTGTGACATCACAGATTTGGAGATGCATCTTCATGTGTTTGTCTTCAGTAGATCTGCTCTCAGTCTGATGCAGTGCTGGTGTTTTCCAGGAGAGGGTGAACGTCTGCAGGTTCTGGGATCCTCAGTCGGGCGTCTGGCTGCTGCTGCCGCTGCAGTGGGAGATAAACGTGGAGTTTGTTAAAGCTCGAGTCCAACGGGTCATGGTGAGGAAGTGGAGTCACTGCTTCATGTGTTAGAGCTGCATTCTCTCTGCTGTCCATCAGGGGGCGACTCCTCTGGTTGTATAGAAGTCTATGAGAAAATGACTCTACTTCTCTCTTGATTTATTCCCTCAGTAAACATTGTAAACATGAGTTTATGGTCTCAATCTCTAGTTTCAAGTCTTCTTCAATACAGCATGATGTTCATTTAGTAAATGATGCTCCATTTAGAGTCAAACAGACCATAAAGCAGGGTCTGGCTGGTTGTTCGGCTGAGGGCGGTGATAGTGTCAAAGTCTGCTGCTCTTAATGCCGACACTTTCACGATGTAGAATGAATTCTATCTTAAGTGCTCAAGTAATGAAAACCTTTTTTTTCTATTCGTTGTGTGTTTGGTTTTGTGTTCCAGTCCATCCTTCCAGGTCTGGTGGACCAGAAGGAGATCACTGCAGCACTCAGGCAGTGTAACTACGACCCTGAAGAGGTCATCTCCGTCTACCTCACCATGTTTGGAGAAATCCTCCTGCAGGCCTCTCCGAGTGGAGATCACAACTACGCCGACCTCAACTCCTTCAGGTCTGCAGCGAAACCACGAGATCAGCATCGATCTTTAATTTGATAAGTTCACGAACATGTCTTTGACCCAGCAGAGCCCTCCTGGAGCGGGACCGGGTCATCGAGGATCTGAGGCAGAAGGTTCAGCTCAAAGAGAAGGAGGCGGACCACCTCCTCCAGAGGAACAGCTACCTGGAGAGGGAGGTGAGCTACCTGAGTCAAGTCGTCCATCACCTGAACCAGAAGTTGGCCGAGCTCGAGGCCGACCAGCAGGAGGCACGAGAGAAGATCCGATCCCTCCTCCAGAACCGCCGGGCTCCTAAGGTCCCGCTCGCCAAAACCATCTCCAAGCCGACCGTGGATCCGGATCGACTCCTCCAGGTGAGCCGACTGACCCGTGAGCTGAACGTCTCCAACAAGCAGCTCCGGTCCACCGTCCGCCAGGCGCTGACTGACATGAAGAACCAGCAGGAGCAGCTGAGGGGCGCCGTGGAGAAGATGGACCGGGTGGAGCAGGAGGCCGCCGGGGAGGTGGAGGAGCTGCGATCCCTCTACAGGAAGGAGGCGGTGGAGAGGAGGAGCCTCTACAACAAGCTGCTGGAGCTGCAGGGGAACATCCGGGTGTTCTGTCGCTGCAGGAGGAGCTCCGCCTCCAGCTCCACCTTCAGCTCTTGTCTGGAGAAAACGGACGACCAGGAGGTGGTGGTCGTCCAGAAGGGAAGCAGGAAGAAGTTCCACTTTGACAAAGTCTTCCCTCCGAGCAGCACTCAGGTGATAATCACTAACATCTCCTCCTCTACGCTGATGAATACGGTGTATTGATTTCAAATATATCGTTCGTTCTTCTTTCATCCCTTTGCTTTATAGAGATTGTTTGATGTGTTGCTCTAATTTAGCACAAAGACTGACAGCAGAGGGAGGAACAGTTTGAAAAATGATACTTCATTATGGAATAAGATAAGATAAGATAAGATAATCCTTTATTAGTCCCGCAGCGGGGACATGTGCAGGCTTACAGCAGCAGAGAGTAAAGTGCACACAAGAGACATAGTAAAGAAAGACAAGATACAAATAAAAAATGAAATAAAAAACAAGTATTATTATAAATAAGCAATATTCAGAAGTACCAATTATACTTTCATATTATTGTACAAGGAGTTAAATAACACAAAGTTTACAGTTACATTTAAACCTGCACACTGTTAAACACAGAGAGATGTTTTTACTATAGGGAAGCTAGAGGCTGTTAGCCTAAACGAGCTGTTAGCCTTAACGAGCTCTTGGTCTGCAGGGTGCTCCGTGTAGTAAAACTAATTGTTTTTTTAATTAATTTACTTTACGGCACTTTTAAAAAATGACACGTAAGATCTCGTAATTTTAAGTGTGAAAATAAAAATGCAATAACATTATTTAAAGAAACAATCCAGCAATCTGATCTGAAAACAGTGAGTCCAGTAAAAAGTCAGAATGCAGTCTGCAAAAGAGAAAAGTCATTTCAAATTAAATCTTAAAAACACAGATAAAGAGTCCAACTTCAGCACTTCTGGTTTTCTTCTTAATTATTAAAGATTCAGCTTTTGAGAGATTCTTAAAGTAGCGACTTCTTTTTAAACTAATCCCAACCTCATGTCCTCCTCCTCCTCCTCCTCCTCCTCCTCCTCCTCGTTGCTTCCTCCAGGAGGAGGTGTTTGCAGGAACTCTCCCGGTGATCACTTCCTGTGTGGACGGTTACAACGTCTGCATTCTGGCCTACGGACAAACCGGCTCAGGGAAGACCTTCACCATGATGGGGAACAAGGAGAACCCCGGAGTCAACGTCAGGTCAGGTGACCTCCTATCTTTTTAAAACCAATGTTTCTTTTTTTCGGGGGGGTCCAACCTGTTCTGATGTGTTTGCTCTTCATTCTTAAACTTGCACAACACAGATTTATCGTTGCCATGGTTTCCTGCTGTCTCAGTTATAAACAGGTGAGGAGAGTCGATATCATCAGTGTGTCTATCAAACACCTGTAGAACCTCCTCTGCTGTTTGTCACCTCGTCTCTGTCGGAGGCCAAACGACTCTAATGAGTCTCTTTGTGAGACGCCTCACCTGACATCCATTCATCAATACGTGATGAGAGACTCAGACTCAGTTTACTCAGAGAGAGGTTGAGTTTCCTCTCACACACAACACAAAGCCTCTCCTGTTACCTCATCTCTGTGTGTGTGTGTGTGTGTGTGTGTGTGTGTGTGTGTGTGTGTGTGTGTGTGTGTGTGTGTGTGTGTGTGTGTGTGTGTGTGTGTGTGTGTGTGTGTGTGTGTGTGTGTTTCCTCAGGTCGATACGAGAACTTCTACGTATCTGTGCAGAGAAAGAGAAGGTCTGCTACACTCTGAAGGTTTGACTCCATTTATGAACAGCTGAGTCTGGAAAACAGAAAGAATTTAAGAGAAAATGAAACAAGCTTAGGGGAGAAAGTGTCATCGGTCAGTCAAATCTAGAATGTCCTCACTATTGCTTATCCATAATATGAGCTGCATGCTCTTATTTTGGGGGTTTTGAATACAAAAAGGCTTTTTCAAATTTTCCCATAACACTCTGTCTTCAATGTCAAACATCTGAATAAAGAAAGAAAACAGACCGAATTTAAAGAAACAAAAGATAAAACACTCTTCTACATCAAAAGACCTCATATTTCTTTCTTCAATGTCAAACATCTATAAAAAATACTGCAGAACTAATTTAGGAATTTCACATAGAAAATAGTTTCTTTGTGCAGCTTTTAATTAACTTTCTTTGCACTCAAAAGTAGAAAACAATGTAATAAAAACGTGAACTTTACAGAAGAAAATAAATAATTTTCTGCTTGTTTTCAGATCTCGATGTTGGAGATTTACAACGACGGTCTGAACGACCTTCTGACCAAAAGCCCCGGCGCCGCTCTGGACATCAGAGTCCAGGGGAAGTCGGTGTCGGTCCCGGGTCTGACCCAGATCCAGGTCCAGACCGAGGAGGACATCCTCGTCGCCATGGAGACGGGAGAAAAGAACCGAAAGATCGCCTCGACCAAGATGAACATCCAGAGGTGCCGCTCTGAGTCACACACAGACAGAGATGTTTCTGATGAAATGATGCATTCTGGGTAAGGTGGTCTTCTTCCTCGTCAGCTCCCGGTCTCACCTGGTGGTGGCGCTGCAGGTGGAGGGCTCGGACCGGGTGTCGGGACTCACGTCACGCGGGACGCTGACCCTGTGCGACCTGGCCGGATCAGAACGGATCTCCAGGACCGAAGCTGAAGGTCAGAGGCTGGTGGAGGCCGCCGCCATCAACAAATCCCTCACCGCACTGGGACAGGTACTGGGACGGGTACTGGGACGGGTTCTGGGACGGGTACTGGGACAGGTACTGGGACGGGTACTGGGACAGGTTCTGGGACGGGTTCTGGGACAGGTACTGGGACGGGTTCTGGGACGGGTACTGGGACAGGTACTGCGACTCTGAGGGTCAGCTGGTTCAGATCGACCAATCAGAGATGAAGTGTCACCTTCAAGTCTTTTGCGTGATGTGCATATTTAAACCTCTTTTAAAGTCAGATATGAACATCTGAGTGTTTAACAAATCTGTGTTTCTTGGACAGATGTTACAGAAGTCACCTTAAAACACAGAAGACAAGATTTTAATTAAGTTATTCATCATTTATCTGCTTATAAGCATGCAGAAACAATAATAAAATAATAATTCATATTAAATTAAGTAGAAACATCTTTCAGGATGAATATTTAAAATGTGTATTTTCTTGTGTTGGACACAACATTTGTTTTATTCAAGTTTTATTCTAAACTTGGTTACAAAATAAGAACAAATTGTTTCATCACTTCTCTTTCAGGATAATAATAATAATAAATAATTCAATTGGTAACTGATTCTGTTTGTGAAAGAACAATAAGGTTGACATGGATTTAATCAAAATGATGCTTTAATGCTTTAATACGAGTCATCAGATTTTCTCTGATCACTGATTGGGTGTTTGTGAGTGAGGTCAAAGGTCAAAGGTCACTGTTGTCTCGTCCGTTCAGGTGTTCGGTGCTCTGAAGTGTAACGCCCTCCACGTCCCCTTCAGGAACTCTAAGCTCACTCTGCTGCTGCAGCCCTGCCTCAGTGGAGACGCAAAGGTAAAGAAAACCAACATATTATTAAAACATTAGTCCTTTATTAAAACTATAAGAATCAAAATATAGTAAATAATCTGTATTTATTACACATATTTTACTAGATATTAAAGAGTTAAAGCACTCATCTCAATGTGTGTCGACTATATAACTGAACAGAACTATTTGTAATAGTATTAATATTATGATTACATTAAACAAATATAATTATTTTAGATTAAAAGCTTGTGTAGAGGTCATCATTCTTTATTATTTTTTTAAACCCTTGAACATAATCCTCAATTTGAATGAAAAGATGAAATGAGTTGGTCTTTGTTTTTTTTATTAAATGAACTTTCTTTAATGACTAGAACTCGTCAGTTCTTCCTCTTTGTCTGTGGTGAACTCGTCAGTCAGCAATTTTTGGGAAATTATCTTTTTAAACAACAAATATGGACAGAAGCAGAATATTTCGTTAGATAAAAACATGGTGTTCACTTCGGGAAGGATTACATCTTTATATTTCAAGGAATTTTGACTTTTTGGAAATCAATCCTATGTAGCCACAACTGGAACATAATTCTATAAAAAGTATAATACTGATAATATTAGTGTAGCCTGGTCTTTATCTGTATACTGTGTAGAAGTACCAGCTTTAAACACAACAAAAGACACTGAAAAACTCTTCGGTTCAGCATTAAATTATGCATTAACATAATCACTGAAACTTTAGCACCAGTTTGACATCATTTTAATCCTTTTAACCCAGAAAGATGTGTGAGCTGTTGGTATTTACGGTCAGTAAAATATAAAGTAAATATATTGCATTTAAAAAGTACGTAGTCAGTATAAGTTATTCTGCCTTCTTTTTATTCTTAAATAAAACAATGCAGCTCTAGATTATTATATCTGTCGTGCTGCTCTCCTGCAGTTTCCTCAGCATTGTGTGTTTCAGTGTTGTTCATGTACACACAGCTCAGTGTGTGTGTGTGTGCGTTTGTCCTCCGGTTCCTCCTCAGTGCTGCGTGTTCGTGAACGTGAGTCCCGACGTGAAGGACGAGGCGGAGACTCTGAGCACGCTGCAGTTCGGTTCCACCGTTCGACAGGTGGTGCTCGGAAAAGCACCGCAGAACGTGGCTCCCACCAAAAACAACAAGAGCAACAAGTAGACAGACACAACGTTTATTACACAGATAAATGATGCTTTTTGGTTTCTGTTCTTGTGTGTCACAGATCAGGGTTGTGTTACTTTGGTGTCATGAGTTTGCACTTTCATGCAGTACGGGTTGTTGTTTTTCTGAATTTGCAATAGAAAAAAAATTGTACTTTAAGTAATAAACTGAATATAACATAAAAGTAAATGCATCTGGTTGTTTGAATGGGAAATTATTAGCATATAAAATGTTGAGTTGCAGCTGAGTCAGCACTTCTGATGGCTTCTAAAGTGCACGTTCAGAGTGGAATGATCTGTTTTTAGCAGAGCGTTGTTTAAGTGCACAGAGGACAAGTTGTCCGATGAGGAAGAGTTTAGTCCGTCCATCCGGTTCCTCAAACATCTGTCCGTGTTCTAGCTGCAGGAGCTTCTGTTCCTCAGCAGCTGGTTGAGGACGCTGCTCTGTCTCAGCGCTCTGAGGTTGGAGATGTCCTCAGCGATGACCGGGACGTCCTCTCTGAGATGCGTCTCGCTGCTCTCGTCGTCGCTGTCGGACAGCGTGCACAGGAGGGCGTCGTTCTCGTACGTGGGGAAGTAATACCTGAGGAGAGAATCAAGGAACCACATGTGTTGTTGTTGGTCTATTAAGAAAGTTTTAAGAACATTTTTTTTTCTTTTAGGGTGCAACGGATCATAAAACTCACAGATCAGATCAGTAAAAAAGAAAAAAAGCAGCAAATATAACTTTTAGAGATCCATGATCAAGTTTTTTTGCAGCCTGATACTAATTATTAATAATTTATGATCAATATTGACAGAGACAGATCCCTTTGTTTGATTATAGCAGCTGGTCTACAAGGATCCAGACTACGATTTGCTTTTTTGCCACCATCAGAAATAAGAAATAGAAACTTTATAGTAAATTTATAGGTTTTTTTTAAAGCACAGAATTTAAATGATAAGGAAATAAGTATTGTATTTTTATGGATTAATCTTGTCATTAGTAGTTTTAATGATGTATTATAATCTGCTATTAAAATAGACTTTCATGCCTGTTTGTCCACAGGTTATCAAACACATCACAAATATCTGTAAATGAAAAAATAGAGGATATTGTCATAAAAAGTATCCCATAAAAATCTGGTGGAAAAGATATGACCTTAATAATGTGAAAACAATATGTGCTAACCGAAAACAAAAAGCTAATATTATTGTGTTTATCTCCACACACATTTTCATTTGTTGATCTGCTTTTATTTTGGGGAGATAACGATGTTTTGAGCTCTGGAACTACAGTTCCCATAATGCTTTGGCACATGGATGTGTCGTAATTGGACTAGAATCAAATTAATATTTAGCTATATTGTAGAAATCCGTCCTCCCTCACTGGCTTCCCACCAACACTGCCCTCGTATAAATGTTTTTAAAAGCCGCTGAGCTCACTGTGGCTGGTTCCAGGTCGACATATCCGGCAGCTTCATCCCGTGACCTTCGACCTCGATGTGTCGGAGGACGGCCTCTCTGGACTCAAACTTCTCCTGGCAGCCGTAGCAGCGGCTCTGGTGGATTTCCCGCCGGATGAAGTTCACCAGTTTGACCTGCTGGTAGAATCGGAGGTCTGAAGGGACGACACGGCAGAACGGAGACGTTAACGTGGGAATGTTTACTCATATTCTCATGTTAAAAAACACATTATCACCACAGTTTGTCTTATGGACAAAAGTTAAATATTTATGCACATATTATGTCTTTATATATCTTAAATGTGTCACAGTGAACTGACAGTATTTAGGATTAAGTGACATATATCTGTTGCAACCCACTCATTACCCCTCCGCTCAATCCTTCCTTTCGTAGACTGGTAACGTGAGACGCAGACTGCAAAACCCTGGTAACGCCGTTTGCTGGCTCAGAGGTCATCCATCCCATAATAACACTATTTTAGGAGCCACTGTGTTGCACTATGTGGATCATGTTACCACGGTTTCACAAGTTGTTTAGCAGAGCTACAGTGGCCTTAATGTGAAAGTCTCTCTCTAGAACCAGTGTTTTGTTTTGTCCATTCCGGGCCTCCGTAGAATTCAACCCGATGTCATGGGAAGGCGTATAAATAGCATTTAACTCAAAGTTGTTACTGTGAAACTTTGCAAAGTTAGGTTTAGGCAAGAAAACCACTTAGTTAGGTTGAGCAGAAAATTTTATGTTTGTTCATTAAATAAAATAAAGTTAATACATACGGAAAACACCGTAACAGGTGTTACAACACTAACAACACAACACTAACACTTTGGGAAACTGGAGTCCTGGGTTTAAGTCTGATAGCAATAAACACAAAGATTCTAAGTTTCAGGTGATTAAACACTAATTAAAACATAGATATTAATTAGATTACATTTGTGCCAATGGATACCCTAAATGCTAAACACTGGCCCGTTAAACATGATGATGAGGATGGATCTGAAGATGATGAACCTGGATGTTAGTATTTGTTCTATCATTTGTTTTTTACTTACTGAGCTCCGTCCTCAGATTGTGGAGATCAAAGCCGTGAGCTTCCTAAGAATAAATAAATAAAAGGATTAATAATCAACCAAGATTAAAAGTTTATCCGCTGCATTAGTAATGTTCATCACACGTCAGAAGTTATTCTTTGTCTTTACCACTAGTGGGGGAAAGAGAGGCGGTCATGTGACTTCAGTCCAAACTGGAAAAAATATCTCCAGAATGATTTCATGTATTTCTGTTAAATGTGGTTCTGAAGTCAGCAGAGAATGAATCCTGATGACTTTAACTCTCATGTCACCACTGTCAGTTTGACTTTAAGACCTTCCAAAGCTTCCTGTGTTAAAGCTGCATTATCTCTGCTGTCCACCAGGGGGCGACTCCTCTGGTTGTATAGAAGTCTATGAGAAAATGACTCTACTTCTCTCTTGATTTATTCCCTCAGTAAACATTGTAAACATGAGTTTATGGTCTCAATCTCTAGTTTCAAGTCTTCATAAACTATGTTCACATTGTTGCTGTACCTTCATGTGTGTGTAGATCTGCTCCATCGTCTCTGACTGATGATCACAGAAGAGACAAACAGCAGAGACCGGATGAGACCGCCAGTCCGACCAATCACTGCGGACGACACAGAGCAGTGATTCAACAGGAAACAGGACTAAACAAGGTCTCTGTGAGGGTGTGAGGTCTATTTAAAGTGTGTCAGAAACAATGAGAGACTCTGGTTCCTACTCACTCCTCCTCCTCCTCGTCCACCATCTCCCGGTCGTCCTCACTCTGCACCTCCTCCCACGTCTTCCCCAGCTCCTGACCAATGAGAGGACGGAGACATTGAAGAGAAAAACCTCCTCTGATGCTCCACCCAAAATACATCTAGTGCTGAAACAACTAATGTTTGATAATCGATTTATCAGTTTGTTAATTGTCATTAATCGAGTAAAAACATTTTCTGGTTACAACTTCTGAAATTTGAGGATTTACAGGGTTTTTTTCTTCTTTCTCATCCATGTAAATCTGCAGACATCCATGTGACTTTGGACCTCCTGACTTTACTTCTAGCTTCTCCCACAGATCAGTCTACAATACTTCTGTTTATGAGCAAATACCTGCAATGACACGTTGTGTTTCATGCCTGTTAGCTAATGTTAGCATGCTGAACATGTTAGCATTTAGCTCAAAGCCTCATTGAGCTGATTAACTGCTGCAGACTCTTCCTTTAGTTCAACATTTTACAGAATAAACAATGAGTCAGTTAATTGGAAATTAAAGTAATCAAGAGATTAGAATATTAAAGACAATAATCCTTAGTTTTGTTTCTATTTTCTGAGTTTCAAACTTGAAATGTGGCCGTAAAACACAGATTATTTCAAGGTGGACGACGTTTCTGGACTCAAAACAAAACTCCAGGTGTGTCAGAGGTTGTACCAGGTAGTTGATGACGTAGAAGCGGTCGTACACGTGGTTGGTGGCGTTGATGCGGCGGTGAGCTTTCTTCCTCATGTGATCCTTCAGCGTGGTTTTATCTCTGAAGGTTTTCTCACAGTAAAGACACTGCAGACTGACAGGAGGAAGCTTCATCAGGTACATGATCATGTGCATGTTTTCTATGTGGGTTGTATCTGTATGTATGACCTTCATGGACATTCTGTCTTCACTGTCTCTCCTCTTACTTGTCCAGTGTGCTCTGCAGAGTGTCCAGAAACTGGTCGCAGTAGACGATGTTGTCCGGCAGCCCGATGCTGAAGGAATGTTCTCTGGCCATGTGGTTCAGCAGAGACGACCTGAAGGAAACACCACGCAGGGAGGACTTACATTAATTATTAACAGTGAGAAATTTTAATTCTGATGTATTAAAGAACATTTTTAAAATGAGTTAATAATGTTTGACTATGCATTTGACATTTGCTGATGTCCTTTCTAACATTCAGGATGTTTAAAGAGTTTCTGATTGACCTGTTTCCAGTGAACTCCTCGCTGCAGAACATGCAGAGACGACTGAAGCTGCTGTCGTCTCTCTCCTGCTGCTGCTGCTCCAGAACCTCCTCCTGTGGGAGAACAACACCGTCACAGAGACACCACAGAAGAAGAAGAAAAAAAAAAAAATAATAATAATAATAAAATAAAATAAAATAATAATAATAATAATAATAATAAGGATGTGAGTAAAAGCAAATCAGGAGTTTGTGATTCCTCAGAAACGTTGGGTCTCTGCTCCTCACCAGTCGTTTCTGCTGCAGATTCTCTCGGAGGACTCGGTCCTCTGGAAGGACGTCACACAGCAGGAAGTAGTCCTCCTGCTTCTCTGTGACAACAACAACATGAAAATGTTTTACTTTGTTTAACAGCTTTTACTCCAAGAAGGTGGAGCTCAAATGTCTGTTTTGTTTGAGCGGAGAAACGAACAACTCATTACGTGTTTCAGTGATTTTCAAGCTGAAGTTCATCAAGTAGAGGAGAACACAGAGGAGGAAAAACTTCAGCCCAGCTTTCAGATTGTACCGAACACATGGAGCTCTTAGTGTTGTGACTCATCTACACTCAAAAGGAAAACTACAAGTTCTCTCGATTATGCAGTTATTGTTAAAATGGGTGCAACAAACCAAAGCCATCAGACCATCAAACAGGCAGTAAAAAAATATCAAATGTGTGATATTTATTTGGGCTGGCGCAGTATATTAAACTCCTGGCAAGATAATTCATCATATCGATACAGAAATAATAGATTAATCCAATATTTCCATAAAAAAGTGCTGCTCATTGAAGTACAAAATTAACTACAAACTTTAAAACAACATTTCTATTTACAATCAACACTGAGAACGATGAAGGCCCTTGAAATGACGAGGAAGTACAAAATGTATTTGAACTTCTTCACTTAAGATGTTATTTAACTCTTGTTTATTTTTTTTACACAAATGTACCAAAACCCTGAGAACGAGGAAGATCTTGGGTAGATAATAATGAGAATAAATATGAAACAAAATGTTATCATACCCTCTAAACTAAAAATCTGGTTTGAATTGAGATCAAACACTATAAGCTTGTTTACTGTCGTGGAGAAGTTTGTTCTCAGGTCACATATCATCACATCTGGAAACCCTTCTGCTCCTCTGCAGCGGTGGAGGACGGTAACACATTTCTCCAGAAGAAGCACCGTGACTTTGAACTCACCGACCGGTCCGTTGGAGTTCGTCTTGATCACGCTGCAGAAATCTGTGATGGGCTGCTCCAAGAACCTTCCTCTCCAGTACGACACGTACCTGACGGAGGAAAGGGAACATGGCAGATCAGACAGGAGAAGGTTTAAGGTCAGCAGAATCCCTTCCTTTTCATTCACAAACGCTGCTACTTCCATTATTATTATTAATAATCACATTACTATCCCTATTTCATAATTATAATTCTACTGTAATAATTGCTGCTGTTATTATAAGTAGTCTTATTATATGAATCATTTATGTCATATACATTGAATGTGTTGTGTCTCTGTTATGCTGCTCATTCTGTACACATGACATCTATTGACTTCTGTCCATCCTGGAGAAGGATCTAAGGACAGAGGATGTGAGGGTCTAAGGACAGAGGATGTGAGGGTGTAAGGACAGAGGATGTGAGGGTGTAAGGACAGAGGATGTGAGGATGTAAGGACAGAGGATGTGAGGGTGTAAGGACAGAGGATGTGAGGGTGTAAGGACAGAGGATGTGAGGGTGTAAGGACAGAGGAGGTGAGGGTGTAAGGACAGAGGATGTGAGGATATAAGGACAGAGGATGTGAGGGTCTAAGGACAGAGGGTGAGGGTCTAAGGACAGAGGATGTGAGGGTGTAAGGACAGAGGATGTGAGGGTGTAAGGACAGAGGATGTGAGGGTCTAAGGACAGAGGATGTGAGGGTGTAAGGACAGAGGATGTGAGGGTGTAAGGACAGAGGAGGTGAGGGTCTAAGGACAGAGGATGTGAGGGTGTAAGGACAGAGGATGTGAGGGTCTAAGGACAGAGGATGTGAGGGTGTAAGGACAGAGGATGTGAGGGTCTAAGGACAGAGGATGTGAGGGTCTAAGGATAGAGGATGTGAGGGTGAGGACAGAGGATGTGAGGGTGTAAGGACAGAGGATGTGAGGGTCTAAGGACAGAGGATGTGAGGGTGTAAGGACAGAGGATGTGAGGGTGTAAGGACAGAGGATGTGAGGGTGTAAGGACAGAGGATGTGAGGGTGTAAGGACAGAGGATGTGAGGGTGTAAGGACAGAGGATGTGAGGGTGTAAGGACAGAGGATGTGAGGGTCTAAGGACAGAGGATGTCACATGTGTACAGATTGTAAAGCCCTCTGAGGCAAATTTGTAATTTGTGATTCTGGTTTCTACAAAATAAACTGAATTGAATTGAAACACAGCTGTGGTGGATTCAATCCCTTAAGAGCTTAAACTTCAACAGTTCTGAGTTCCTGGTTCTGGTTCTGGTGTTCAGGGTGCCGGGTCGTACTTTGGGAGGTCTGCCACCAGCTTGACGTCTGCGATGACCAGCTTGTGCTCCAGCAGCAGGTGTTTGAGGAGGACGTCCTTCTGCTGCAGGGGGACGGACTCAGAGCAGAACAGACAAACCAGCAGCTCAGAGCCGAACCGCTGAGGACCGACGGAACCGGGAGACGAGTCCGGGAAACACAGCGGCTCCAGGATGCTGTCCTGATCTGAGAACACACACACACACACACACACACACACACACACACACACACACAAACAAACACAAAACACACACACACACACACACACACACACACACACACACACACACAAACACAAAACAATTAATTAATTATTATTTCTGAATTTAGTGACATTGATTTCACAAATAAGTATAAATATAAAGTTAACTATTTATTTTACTTTTTAAATAAATTATAAATATTTCTCTTAATCACTTTGTCACAAATGGACAGAAGTAAAGATCTGAGTACTTTAACCTTTAATAAGATAAATGCAGTAAAAGTAAAACATTAGAGCATGTTAGCCTGTTAGCATAGCCTGTTAGCTTCATGCTCGTTAGCTTCGTTACAGGCTGCAGAGCGGGAACTCCTCTCAGGGTTTAATGTGTGACGGACTCTGAGTCTCATTAACGATAATTATCATCAGTTTATAACTCAAAACAGCTTCTTTAAATCCGTTAACACGTTAAAAACAACGCACCGTCTCTGCTCCGGTCGGAGGCGGCCATCTTTGGTGTCACGTGATCAAAACAGCGCAAAACGGACCAATCAGAGGCCGCAAAACGTAGGCATGCTGCGTTCACGGTCACCATGGAAAACGCATACGCGATACGGTGCGTTCAAGTGTTTAAAAAGATTTAAAAACTCACGAGTTCTCGGTTTAATTGAGCTGATCTGTTTGAAACAAAAACATTAATTTATCAGTGATTATTATAAATAAATAATTTAGCCTACAAAATATTATTTAATCATTACATTTTAGGTTAAAGCTATTGATTTGTTATTAATTTCCAGGTATCAAATCGATATTAATCATATAATATGAGTATATGAGTTACATTGTGGGTTGAAATGTTGAGGATGTGACTTATTTTATTTTATTGTTTTTACATATGTGGAATTCAGATGAATCAGATGATTTTCATTGAATTCCTGTCTGTAAATATAATATTTCAGTTATTGTTGATTTTCTACTGTTTTTTATTGCTTATTTATAATACTTGTTTTATTATTATTATTATTTCATTTTTATTTTTATCTTGTTTTTCTTTTACTATGTCTCTTGTGTGAACTTTACTCTCTGCTGCTGTAAGCCTGCACATGTCCCCGCTGTGGGACTAATAAAGGATTATCTTATCTTATCTTATCTTATCTTATTTTATCTTATCTTATCTTATTTTATCTTATCTTATCTTATTAAGGGGTTTTATTTATTTATTCTAGTGAATGATCACTAGGTGGCGCCAACAGGCCATTCTTCATCTTCCTGCACTGCAGTCACTAATATGTCAGATAGTGTTATTTGTTTCATTGAAGTCAAATAAATCAAAGCAGACATATAAATACAAATGATAAAATATAAGAGAGAAGATATAAGTATTTTCTTATATTTTTAAGTTTGTATTTCCATATTTCTGCATACATTTTTTTATACATTTTAAAAAATATATATTTAATGCACGTAAATCACTATATTTAAAACAAAAAGAATTAAAATAGAGTTGATCTGTGCAGGAATGGACTACTCAGACAGTTTAGGACCCTGACAGTACATGACAAAATATGTTTATATTTTATTGTAGTCATAAAGTCATTTAAGGCAAAAATTTTATAAATATATATATTTTAATATATTAATAAATTAATACAGAAATGAGCTTTAAAAATACTTAAAAATAAAAGTAAGACTGAAAATACAGTTTAACATTTGTATCCAATCAACCAAAAACATAAAGAGGAAAATATAAATAGAGGATTGTTCATTAAAGTTCTGATTAAAATTATTTAAATCTACTTCTTCTTCTCTCTCCCTCCTCTCTCCCCTCTCTCTCTCCCCCTCCCCTCCTCTCTCTCTCTCTCTCGCAGTTCTTCGTTCTGCTCCAGCAGTCTGCTCAGGTGAGTTCAGGTGCTGCATTATTCACGCTGAACTCAGCGGCTCTAATTAAACCCTGGAGAGCAGCGAGGGGGAGGGGGGGAGGCAGCCAGGATATGATGGAGATTTGTGATTTAGACCACAGATCCCAGATGAGCCACATCAGAGTTCAGCTCCAAACAGGAGAGATCTTCACACAGCAACGACATGCTTTTCTAATGAAGCAGAAACATGTTTCACAGTCTGGCTCCAGATTTAAACTCAGGTTGTTAAAATTCCTGAAGCTGACCCCACATATGAAAACATATGGAAAGAAAACTATAATCACCACAGAGAGCATCAAAGCTACTTTAAAGGGAGGCTTTTTGTCATTTAGTGTCTGCTGCACAACCATCAGGATCAGATGGACTCAATACATATTCAAAATTAAAGCAAAGGCAGATATCTCCTGACTTTTAGATCCAGAAACAATGGGTCCTATATTTCCCATAATGCAATTCGATAAGAACTTGATGAATGCCGTCTTCTCTCTAACTTAGGCTCTTTGTTAGAAGTTTATTTCACTGATTTAACCAAAGAAAAAAGATCAAATGTGCTTTCGTCTTTTTTATTTCACAGAAACACCAGCCGCCTACATTACCCACAATGCAACTGGACGACCAACAGTTGCTCGATCCTCTAGCCTGCATTAGAGGTTTTGAAAATGTACTTCTCTCTAACCCAACCAGATTTTTTTTGCACTTTTATAAATCGTAGTCTTCAAGCGCTGTAGCTCCAGTGACTTTACCTTTTGCTTTCTGTTTTTTTATTGTTTCACGTGACTTGTTGACGGTAAAATTAGCAGTTTTCTGAAGGGACTCTGGTGCACGGAAACACTACCACTGTCATCCACAGGGGTCGCCAACATCAATCAAAATGAAATTTCTTCGAAGTAACTTTCAAGACATTCTACGTGACAAGAGCATATTCAACATCCTACATCTAAAGTCCTACTAAGTGAAAATAAATATTAACAACAAAATGTTCTTAACGTATTAACAGTAAAAGTAGTCATTTTACAGTAACATTTGCAGTTTTCTAAAGGGAGTCTGTTACTCAGAAACACTACCACCTTTATCCACAGGGACTGCCAAAATCAACACCAAATGAAAGTTCCTTGTAGTGGCTTTAAATAAATACCACATTACAAGAGTATATTGAATATTCTGCATCTAAAATCCTACCAAAGTGAAAATAAATATTAACAACAACATTTTCTTATAGTACTAGCAGTAAAAGTACTCGTTCTACAGTAAAAATAGCAGTTTTCTAAAGGGATCTGGTGCTTGGAAACACTTAATGAAAGTTCCTTGTAGTGACTTTAAAGATATACTACATTACATTCAACATTCTGCATCTGAAATCATTCTAAAGTGAAATAAAATATATAAACAAAATGTTCTGAAAGTATTAGCAGTAATAAAGTACTTGTTTGACAGTAAAATTAGAGGTTTTCTAAAGGGACTCTGGTCAATGGGAACACTACCACTTTAGTCCACAGGGACCGCCAGAATCAACATAAAATAAAAGTTCCTCATATTGACTTTGAAGAGATACTACATTACAAGAGTTTATCCAACATTTTACATCTCAAGTCCTACTAAAGTGAAATAAATATTAACAAAAAAATGTTCTTGAAGTATTAGCAGTAAAAGACTCTGGTGCTCGGAAACACTACCACTCCAAAATCAACAATGAAGCCTACAAGTACTTTAACCTTGTATGAAGTACAGTGTTTGATTAAAACTACTTTGTTACTTTCCACCAGCGATAAAGATAACACAACCACAATGTGTGGTAGTATAGTTGATGTAAATGTAGTACTATTCATTGTTGTTACTGTACTTCAGTGTTTTACAGCTGCTGTGTGTGTGTGTGTGTGTGTGTGTGTGTGTGTGTGTGTGTGTGTGTGTGTGTGTGTGTGTGTGTGTGTGTGTGTGTGTGTGTGTGTGTGTGTGTGTGTGTACAGGAGACTGACAGAGAGCAGAAGAAGAAGAAGAAGAGTCCTGTCAGCTGATTTGCTGACATTGACCCATGTGGGCGACTCTTCCCACACAACGACATCTTCTGAGGTTCCCCGGCTCCAAACAGGAGGAACATCACAGGTGCTGAGCTGATGCTGTTGCTAGGCAACCATCCGTCATCACAGGCAGCATCCAGGTTGGACCTGAGCGAAGAGCAGCAGCAGTCGGTGGCGGAGGAGGAGGTTTGATAAAAGCAGTGTTTCTGCAGCTCCCCGGTGGGCGAGATGTCACTACATTTGATTACATGAAAGCTAAAGAGTACAGTACCGACACATCAAAGAGGAACAGGATGTAAAGACGGGGAAACAGCCTAACTGGGTTAGATAAACAAATCACAGCGACACTAATTTGAAGCTTATAGACGGAAGAGACAGCAGCCGAGGTGGCAGAGGCAGAGGAGAGAAAAACACAAATAAAACCTGTAAAATGTGGAGATTAAAGTCTGTCTTCTATACAGACTTTCATATGGACACTTGAAGATGTATTGCTCGCTGTGATCATTTCTCTGGTCCATGCTGCCTGTGAAGTGATCCGTTTGTAGACTGGAGGACAGAAAACAGTCAATGTTCTGCAGAAAAATGATGTTGACATGATGCTCCAGCAGTCTGAGACAGACGACATCAAGAGGATATCTTTCATTTTAGACTAGATCCTTCTTTCTTTGCTCTTTGGGGTCCTTGCTGATCCGTGGTGGAAGGATAAGTAGAGTCATTTTCTCATAGACTTCTATACAACCAGAGGAGTCGCCCCCTGAGAATGCAGCTTTAAGACATACCACTAAAGACAACAGCCAGATGTCTTTTGCGTCTCTTTACAGTTGTTTTGCTCTATTTATAGGCTTTTTGTTGTCTTTTAGCCCATGGTGAGCAGGTGGTGTCGGGGGGGCTTTGGAACTGCCAGTCGGCAGTGCCGAAAGCTGAGTTCATCTCAGGCTACGCATCCTTGCTCTCTCTTTCTTGCTCTCACTGAGACCTGGATCACACCAGAAAACACCACCCACAGCTCTGTCAGATGCGTACTCCTTCTCTCACACTTAGCAGGCCAGGTGGTGGCACTGGCCTGCTAATTCCCCAAAAGGGAAATACTCTCTTGTCTCTGTTCCACAGTTCTCCCCGTCCTCTTTTGAATTTCATGCTGTTACTGTCACTTATCCAGTCAAGCTCACCATTGCTGTTGTGTACCGCCCACCAGGCCCTCTTGGTGAGTTCCTGGAGGAGCTTGACACACTAGTCTCGCACTTCCATGACGATGGCTCCGCACTCATCATGCTCGGCGACTTCAACATCCAGACTGATAAGTTAGAACCTCTGCTTTCCTTCCTCTCCTCCTTTGACCTCTACCACTCCTCTTCTCCTCCTACCCACAAGGCCGGCAACCAGCTGGATCTTATCTTCACTACACTGTTCTACTGCTAACCTCTCTGTCACTCCCCTCCAGCTCTCGGACCACTACTTCATGTCCTACTCCCTCTCCCTCTCCTCTCCCCCCTTACTTCCTCCACCTACCCACATGGTTTCTACCCGTAGTCACCTCCGCTCCCTCTCCCCCGCTGATCTTTCCTCTTCCGTTACCTCTGCCCTCCCTGACCCTGAATCCTTCTCTCTCCTATCCCCCGATACTGCTACTGATCTTCTCCTCTCCACCCTTTCCTCCTCTTTGGACAACCTCTGTCCCTTCACCTCCAGGCCTGCACGCCCAACTCCTCCTGCCCCATGGCTGTGGGACTCAGTGCGTACTGATAGACGGAGCCTAAGAGCGGCTGAGCGTAAATGGAGAACAGGCAAACTCCCGGAGGACCTTCTTAACTTCCAATCTCTCCTTTCCACTTTTTCCTCCTCTCTAGCTACTGCTAAAGCGGCTTTCTTCCGCTCTAAAATCCTAACCTCTGCTTCCAATCCTAAAAAACTCTTTGAAACTTTCTCTGCACTCCAACAACCCCCACCCCCTCCTCCTACTTCCTCCCTTCTCCCTGATGATTTCGCCAACTTCTTTGACAAGGTAAACAATATCAGATCCTCCTTCTCTCAGCCCCCCTCCCTGTCAGTGGAGGAATGAACTCCCCACTGACGTCAGGACAGCAGAGTCGCTGCCCATCTTTAACCTCACCTCTTCATGAAGTACTACCCTGAGCCTTCCTCGTAGCACTTATTGTATTCGTATTAGTTTATTGCAATTATTGTTTTTGTAGTAATTTGCTTCTGCACTATACTTTTGCTCTGGTTTATGCTTTTAGATGCTTCTGGTGACTAGTAGTTCTCTTGAATACCTATGTTGAATACACTTCCTGTAAGTCGCTTTGGATAAAAGCCTCTGCTAAATGACTGTAATGTAATGTTTTAGTGATATTTTCTAGCTGAAGTCCTTGGTCTGTTTCCTTTAGGAACAACAGTAATGTCGGCTGATTGTGTGCAGTCATCTGTTTATATGTAAACTAATACCACGGGACAGTTGTTTTAA